>NW_021319279.1:1059077-1110997 GCF_001605985.2 Dendrobium catenatum | reverse complement strand
AAAAAAAAAAACACTCTAAATCAAAGAAATTTCATTATAAAAATGCTTAGATATAGTTAAAAATTATGCTTAGAATAAAAAACAATAGATAATAGTAGTCAATATTTGACACGACACGAAAACCCGACTCGGACCCGACCCAGAAAATCCGGCCGACCCGATTTCAAAATAGGTCGGGTTCAGGTTGACCTAGCGGGTTGCCGGATCAACCCGCGAACCCGTTTTAACTTGAACTGCCCGCGCTACCCCGCCTGCCAGCGCCAACGCCCGCGCCCGAGGCTGCCCGCGCGTGCTCGCCCGCTCACGCCCGCACACCCGCGCATCCGCGTTCGCTCGCAGCGCTGGCCCGCGCGCTCCCCCGCATTTCGGGTGCCGTGTGGGGTCGGGTCAACCTGTCAACCCACCGGATCGGGTCCGGGTTCGAATTTCCGACCCTTTTATCTACCCGGGTCAGGTTAGGGTCGACCCGTTTGAACCCGAGTCAGTTCGAATTCAACCCGAACCCGACCCGTGACCCGAAATTGACACCCCTAGTTAGCACCAACCAAAGCCAAATAACCAGTTGTACCTTTTTTTCTCTTTTCATATATAAAACTCTTTTAATTTTATAAACTCCAATTAGTTAGTCATAATTAATTTCATATGTTTACTTAATTTAATTTTAAGTCTCAAAACTGATTAAAAAAATAGTTCAAGGAGTTATCACGTAAACTGAAGCAGAGAATTAAGATTTAGGAATAGTTTTATTTCCGTTGGTATTTATATTGTTAAAAGAAAACAAATAGCTTTGATTTTATAAATTAAAAAACTCTTTTAATTTTATAAACTCCAATTAGTTAGTCATAATTAATTTCATATGTTTACTTAATTTAATTTTAAGTCTCAAAACTGATTAAAAAAATAGTTCAAGGAGTTATCACGTAAACTGAAGCAGAGAATTAAGATTTAGGAATAGTTTTATTTCCGTTGGTATTTATATTGTTAAAAGAAAACAAATAGCTTTGATTTTATAAATTAAAAAATAAGACATTTGAACTGGGCTCAAGAGCCATTTATAGAATATAGTTCTATTTAGCTCACGAGTCAGCTTTAAACAAAAAAATAAAAAACAAATCTAAAAGAAAACTAGTAACCAAGAGGCTATAACCATTTATTGGGCTTATGAATAAAACATTTTGTTAGAATCCAGACGGATCAGAATTAACCAGATTCGCTGGTTCAGCCGACCTTAAGCTGCTACATTACTTGGGACTTACTTCTTTCATATAAAGCCCGGCCCAATTCATTCTTCCTAATGCAAAGAGAAGCAGATCCGCTCTTATCCGAATCCCCAAAATTTCTCAAAGGCCATCTAATTGACACCCAAAAGCTGACTGCACCAGATTTTGAGTTCAATATTTTTCCACATCAGCTTCCTTTCGTTGGGTGAGAATTATTCGGTGCAATTAAAATAAAATGAACGGACGATCACATCTACTTTAGACTTCCGGTTGCAGGTGAGAGTAGCCACCGAACGCGGAAATTCCACTGCGTATCCCCTCACCATCCGGTAACGTACCGCGATACACTGCTACATTTTGACCATCCTTCTCGACTTGATTTCTCATTCGACGGTGAAATCCAAGATGAGGAGAAAAATCCCGTTCTTCCTCCGCCTCATCTAAATCCTAACCCTAATCGATCCGATGGCTTCGCGCCGCCTTCACTTATTTGCAGATAGTAATAGTACATCTAATGGAAACTTCAGCTTCGACGGCAACATCACACTCGACTGCATCTTCAACTGCATCGGCTATTGCTTCTCCGGCATCTGCTTTCCGACCCCTCCTCTATCGCCGGTTGCTTTGCCACGGGACGACAACTCCAGCGACACCACAATTCCTATCAACCTTCACACTCGCGATCGACTCACGCCAAGTCTAATAATTGCTGTCGTATCCGCCGTCGCCGGCTCCTTTGCAGTCCTTCTCACCTTGTACGCCTACCTACGCTTCCGCCGCCGGGTTCGCCGAAACCATCGTCAACCGGGATCGGAAGGTACCGCCGATGTTGTCAACGACAACGACGACGAAACCGGCGGTGATCTCCCTCCCGGCGGCGAGATCGAGCACCACATATGGTATATCCGAACCCAGGGGCTTGACGATAGCACGATCGCGTCGATCACTTCCTGGATTTATAAATCTAGCGACGGCCTCATCGATAGTAAAGATTGTTCCGTTTGCCTAGGCGAGTTTTATGATGGGGAGCTGATCCGCCTGCTCCCCAAGTGTAGCCACGCGTTTCACCTACCCTGCATCGATAGGTGGCTCAGATCTCATGTTAACTGCCCTCTATGTCGAGCTCCGATAATTTCTCCGGCGGCTGCTACTGTTCTCGCACCTTCTCCTGCTTCTCCTGCAACTGCGATCACCTCAGATCCATCAGAGCCGGTAACTGGCTCCCCTTCTCCATTGGAAACAGCGCAAATCGAGGCGTTACCATGGGAGAGCGTTAACGAGGAGTTTGAGATCGGAATTATGAACCACCCAAGTGAAGGGTCGTCTTCTCGGCCTTCTACTTCAGAGCTGCCGCCTAATTCGTCGGAGGTAGAAGAGAATCTGCAGCCAATCAGGCGATCCGTTTCGATGGATGCCTTCTCTCTAGATGTGCTTATCAGGCATGGTAGGGCTGAGGAGGAAATGGCTTCTGCAAATAGAGAGAAACCTAGGGGCTTTCTGAAAGGGAACCTGAGCCGGAAACTACATTCAAAAATGGATGTATCTCTTTCCAGCCAAAGTTCGAGGTGGTTCTTTCCCAGGTACGGGCGTCCCCGAAACTCTGTTCTGCCATTGTAAACATCGACGAATCTTCCCTTCTATTTTTCCCCTGAAAAATTCTTCTTCTTTTCCCCTCTCTTTTGTTAACTTCGGCGGGCTAGTTCAATGTAAAATCTTTGATTAGGAGGATGATCTCGGCAAATCGAGTGATGTCCCTTTGCTGCTTCTAAACATCATAGCACCCAAAAAAAGCATAGAAGGATTAAAAAGGAATCCTATCTTGCTATGGAGTGATTAAGATATTACAAAAGACAAAAGTTTTGTTTGCGTATCAAATGAATTGCTTTTAATGCGTGGTTATAAAATCTAACCAATCCCTCATAGCTATTTGTCTTTCATAATCATTAGTCACTTCCTATATTTGGCTGATAAACTGTAATGTTCCCTATCTTTATGGCAAAAGAAGTTTTTTTATTGCAGCTTTGAGTTTGTAGGCTACTCACTCACTACTGTAGCAATGCAGTGTATTATACCTTGTAATTTTGCACACTCAATTGCACGATTTAAAGGATAAGGGTTGTCTGATCGCTGCAAAATATGACTAAAAGTAGATTTAGGCTGCTTGATTTGATTTACTGGCTGTTTTGTATCCTATTTTAGGCAAGAATTAGACGGAATTCTGATAAACGAGGATGTAATCGAGTTGAGCTTGAGCGATTTTAATTGGTATTTCTGTTTGCATTAGTATTTTTTCGAGTTTGTTCGATTTGGTTTGTGTTCAAATATGTTCAGGCGCACAGTGTTTGTGTTTGATTTCATATGCTCATCTTTGTTTGGTTCGGTAAGCTTTTGGCGTTGAATCAAATCTCATCCAATGGAGAAATTATTTCGTGAGGAGCATGGTCTCTAATGTGTACAAGCCACATAATTTATACATAGTGTGTATATCATGAACTTTTATTCTATCCAGTGAACGTACGTAGATGAAGGTTCGGTTTTAGACAAAAAAGCGTCTGTACCGAGTTTTTTGAAAAAACTGTAAAAAACTCGGTACAGCGCTTTTTTTTTCAAAAAACTCGGTTTAGCGCTTTTTTGCCTAAAACCAAAACTTCCTCTGCGTACGTTCACTGGATAGAATAAAAGTTCGTATATCATACGCATCATGTGTATAAGTTATTCACAAGATTTTTACAAGTCACGTGGCTTGCACACATGGGGTCTGGACGCGAGTCACGCAAGCTAGTCCTCGCGTCCGGACTTTGCACGAAATAATTTCTCCATCCAATGGGTTTTAATCTAGAAAAAATATTCTGTGCCGACTTCGGACGGGCGAAGACCAATCAGAACGCGTTATATTATTTTTTTGCTTGTATCGCGTGATGTGATGCATTCTGATTGATTTTGATCAAATTATAATAAAAAATTATATATGTACTTTTTTGATGTGAAAAATTAGCATCGAATGTGCGTTATTTAATTTGGCTTGTTAAGAAAACTGTTATAGTCAAATTTGGCTTTTTTTTTTTTTTTTTGGGCCAATCGAACAAAACTTTTTTTTTTTTTTGCGAGCCAATCGAACACAAACTTTTTACTAAGTTGGATGCTAATTATTTGCAAATAACGAACTTTTTTTAAAAAAACCCTGCTTCCAAATAGATTTTTGGGAATTTTAAATATCTTTTTTTTAATAAATCTAGTTTTAGCTTTGTTATTGGTTGTTTTTTTCTCATAAATTTTAATTCCTAAAAATAAATAGGAAAACTATTATTTTTTTTTGGATTTGGTAAGATTTAATAATTATCATAACGAACTTTTTTTATTTTAATTTGCTCAAGTTTTATTAAATCTGTATTTCTTAGAATTTACTAAGATGAATTTAAAATTAATGGATTTATTCGGATTCCCTCGGGCGGCAGCAGTGCCCCTCTAGGGGGGACCCAATAAGCACGGGCCACGAGTAGTAATAGGTGTGAGTTGCTCGTCTAGGTTAGCCGAGAAGATTAGTGAACATCGTCAAACACGTCATAAACTGACGCGGCAACAGGTCGATTCTCCCCGTTCAAAAAAAAAAAAAAATCTATCTTCTTCTATGTAAGCAAGCGAATGAAAATAAAACAAAAATATGTTTTTTATTTTATTTTTTTTAAAGAAGTTTCTGCCGATTTGCTCCATAGAAGCTTTTAATGTTAAGGGTTGGGCACAACAAGATTTGATTTCAAAACTCTGGAAATAAATCGAACAGCTATCAAAAGTACAGATCCTTAAAAAATTTGTACCTTTTATGTTACCCAATAAAGCAGTTTTGATATTTAATTTTAAGTTAAAAGATATTCCTTTTCCATTCCTAATCATAAATTTTATTTGATCTTTATTTTTGTTGCTGTTTAAAAATATTTTATGTTTTCTACCATAATTTTAATTTTTTTCTCTTACAACAGCTTTATAAAATATTAAAAAAAATATATAATCTGAAATAAAGGACTAGTGAACCTTCCCATTATGTTTATAAAGAAAATGACTCATATCAACCCTAAGTCTTGGAGGGAAATTAACTTTATTGTTTCATGTGAAAAATTATTCACCGATAGTTTTTTTTCTTGTAGTTGTTCACATTATGATTAATTATTCATAGCATAAGCCGGACGTCATTTGGATATCAATTAGAATGCGTCCCGTCACTTTTGTGCTCGGTACTACTTGGTGCCGCTCGGTACCGTTGACATGATACATTCTAGTTGGTTTTCGGATGACGTTCTACGTCTAGTCTCTACATAGAATAATTTCTTCTCCCACATTTTAGTCAATATAATAAGGCAATATAATTTTAAGATGAGAAACTAATAATAGCAAAATTTTGGTTGAAAAAATTCGATTTGCCATTAGTCTGAAAAGCAGGAAGTGGAATTATATGGCATCAAATTGATATATTTCTCATTAATAGCAGCTCTCTGATTATGCTGTTATGGCTTACTCATATGGGATGTTATCTGTTATTAGAAATTATTACGTGCAATCTTCAGATACATCGGAGGCGAATCAAAATGCCCCACATTACTCGGTACATAACAGTACACAGTACCGGTACACAACAAAAAAGTAATATGAAGCGTCCTGATTCGCCTCCGGACAACATTCAATGACCGCACGTAATAATTTCACCTCTGTTATGGCATGCTCCTTGTTTTCAGATTTTTTTTAAAGCTTCTTTTGAGGGACTTTTTCTTTATTGTCATCAGTGTAATATTTATGGTCAACTTATGCTATGAAAATTGAAATATTATTATCAATGAAATGTTTTATGATGAGGTTATAATCTAATTGGCTTTATTTTGTATTCAACTTTAGTAATGATTTTTATAAATCTGTTAAAATATGTTCCTGGGACTATTTTACCCTATACAGAGCCTTTTTTTTTATTTGAGGAGAGAAATCAACATGTGAATTATATTAAATTTTGTAATAGGTGTAAAAATTTATAGATAATCAATTTCATAGGATTATGTAAATCCAATCGGTATTAATGTACTTTTTACCTAGGGCTGCAAACGAACCAAGCCGAGCCGAGTATGTGAGTGTTCATGTTTGTGTTCATTTAATATCAGCTTGTTCAAGTTTGGTTCATGTTTGTTCGAGCTTTATTGTTTGTCTTCATGTTTGGTTCATTTAAATTAATGAGTGTTCATGTTCGGTTCATGTTCAGTATGTTCGTTCGTTTAATGTTTATCGAGCTTTTTCGCGAACATATTTAACAAATTTTTTCTAACTATCAAACAAACACGTTCGCTTGCAGCCCTACTTTTACCGTTCTGGACTCCCATCTTGATTATATTTTACTGAAAAAATTCACTTGCATTTTATCATTTTTTTTCATGGTAATTTAACAAGTAATTTTTTTTTACGAGCGAGATTATCTCTTAGAATTATTCTAATTCTTATTTTCAAGCATCTCAAATATATATATATTTTTTATTATAATGAAATAATAGTAGATATTTGTTATGAAGATTTTACGTGAAGGAAAAAAAATTATGAAATGTTGTGTGCTGGGAGATGTGATATAGAGTAGAGGTGATACATCTATATTGTGCATTGGGTGATGGGATGCGTCATGATTAGCCTCCAGACTCTAATCTGACACCTAATAATTTTTTCTAAAAATGAGTTTGATTGAAAAAAAATAAAAAAATTATTAAAGGAGGCATCCTTTCATGTAAGGAATTTTTTGTGATTAGGTGTTAACATTTGTACCTTTTTTGGACGAAGGAATATCTTAAAAAGACACATTTGAGGGTTGTATAATCAAGTTTACCTCTGTGTTATTTGTGGAAATAGATATAAGAAATGCATGCAAATATTTTTGAAGAAAATTGAGAGGAAGTTATTTTTGGTGAAAATTTTTGCCATATAATTTAGAGGATTTAAAGCAAATCACTCTTGAGGGTATTCGATTGCCTAAGTAGAAGTTCTATCTATTTGATACTTGATTCAAGAGAAGAATTCAGCATTGATTTTTTTTTTCTTTCTATTTTCTCATGTTATTGTGTCTATTAGGATAGAAGAATTGATAAATGATATCATCTTTATGAAGGAAAGAAGATAACATGTTATTGAAATAATCATCAGCATTATTTGTTTAAAATATTTTGATGTTGGCAATAAATTTATGTTTTATTATGGTAGTGAAAAAATAAAAAAGTTGGCATTAGATTTTTATTTTATGATCGAGAAATATATACGTACTACTTAAGTGCAAACATCAATGAAAACGATAAATCTAGTAACTCTAAAAATATTGGAGATCTTTGAGGGTCCTTAAATATCAAAATAAACTAACATAAAATGATTAAGGATCTAGAATCACTTTTAGGAAAATAACATGATATTTTTTGCAATTTCACACTAATTTTTTTTTTAATGTTTATATTCATAAAAATGCAAGGAACTATACATTGTAGAATTTTGGAGGGTTGCCTTAGCCTACAATAATGCTATTGGATGAGTTCAATATTATGGGTGGAAATAAAGAAGCATGACAAGCCTATCCTTCACTTTAGCATGCCCAATAATCTTCCTCATTGTGATGTTTTGAAATACATAATAATTAAGCAAAAAAATACTATATTGTAGTTTTGGTTATAGGTGATTTTATAGAATGATAAAAAATTCACAATAAGATAAGAAACATATAATATGTTAATTGGGGTAAATATGAGGGAAATTGAAATATTTACATGGCTTGTAGCAATCATTAGGGGACCATCTTCATTTATTTTCTATTGCATTTTGTCATAAGGTGTGGGAACTTCGAACAAGCAAAGTAATATGATCGGAGCCTTTCCAACTATAGAGTACAATTGTTCTAAATTAGGAATGTGTTGAGGACTTGAGGTCTATATGAGAATAATCTTATATTTCAAGAAAATTAGTAGTTGATCAGCTGATTTCCTAATATATTGTTTGTGGTTTCTACTTTGTGCTGATGAATATCATCCTCTTTAATATTGAGCTCAACTTAGACCTCTCAATGATCTATCCTTCTTTAAGTATCATAGTCAATAGTCGTTGCGATTGACTTTATTAGCTCTCACGAATCTTAGGTCTTCTTTACTTTTTAACTAAAGTTTAAAGTTAGTTTTTTTTTTGGAATATGATTGTGGCAATTAGTCCGGTTGTACTGTTAACTAAAACCTCAACTCTATTGGTCGAGCTGGATGAGGAGTTTGTTGCGGGGTCGCAGGCGGGTACCATGCCCCTTTCTTGGAGATTCGAGTTGAAGTCTATGAATTTTTTTTTGTTCATATGTAACCCCTATAGGACAGAGAGCTCGGCGTCACTGAATTGTAAATACAACATTGCGGATTCGTTTTGAGGCAGGAGTCAACATTGAGGCCTTGTCGGTTGAGTTTGTGTATCTTTGTTTTTAAAGAGTTGTAACAATTTGAGGGGTTGGACTCTCTTGTATCTGCATCTAAAGATGGAGGATGTGAGTGTGAACTGTGAAGTGAAGAGAGTGTGAGCGTGGAAGATCTGTATAATTTCTCCTATTTACCATGGTGAATTTGTTCGTGTGATGTAGCTTCGTGGCTTTCTCCCGTCTTCTGGCTTTTTCATATTAAATATTGTTGTTCTATTTCGCAATTTTGTTTGCTTACTTGTTTCCTACTTTGTTTACTCCAAACAACCCTTTAATTAAAATCAAAGGGTCTTTTAGACCACAGAGCTAAGATGAAATATTACTGGACCTGCCGGTAATCACAAGCTGTGTTCTTGCAAGAAAGAAAATCCGGAATATGCAAAGTCTTCTTAGCTATCAATCATAATTAAATTCTTAGTTAGGCTCATTATTATCTCTAATCATGGTCTTTAAGTCATCAATCAACTCATAATTAAAATTCTTTAGCTCTAATCATCAATCAATTGTCTGACTTTCCAATCTGAATGGCTTTGTTGGCTTCTTCTCGTACTAAACGACCATTAACCCGGAAATGAAGACTGATGTTCCCTTTCTTGTCTGTTTTTGCTGTTTAATTGAAACTTTATCTGTTAAAAAAATAAAAATAAAATACAACTTATAATATATTCTAGATCCAGTTTCTCCCTGCAATGAAGCCCGGCCATGGTTTTCTTCAGGGCTGTTTGTTTCCTCTATTTTTAATCTTATATTTCTTTTTTTTATGCCGAATTAAGATCTCTTGGATTCATCTGCAGATGCAGATCTTCAATAATTCTTCTGATCTTAATAGTTATTATTTTACGAGCAGTTTCTGACCAAATAAATAAACCTTTTCTTTATTTTCTTTTCTCTAATGTTGCTGACATCTCCGTCTTCTCTCTCTAATATTTATGATCAACTACAAAGGTTAATCATAAGTTTTTATTCTGCTTAAATTATGTGATTTTTTTTAGCTTTGATGACATTATAGTTAGTGATCAACCAACAATTTCTGTGATTTGCTTTTTCAGAGCTTAGGCTTTATTTGGGATGGCTTTTTACTGTTTCTTGACTAAAAAATTGCCATCTCAAACGAAGCCTTAGTTTGCACTTCAAACCAAATGATGGAAATGAAGAACTTAAACAACTTTCATCATTTTTCAGAACATTTTTTCAAGCTTCAGGCAATCAAATGAGCACCAAAATGAATTTTACACTAATGTGCAATTTTAGTCATGTAATCGCCATGAAAACTACAGAGAATCCACATGACAGAATCAAGATCCTTGACTTCCCAAGGGAAATCAAATTGATGAGTTAAATTGGCTCTGATGTTCTCAGCTGAAATCTCCATTGATGAACCACAGTGTGCATGACAGGTCAGTTGATTCCTTGCACAGAGGAATATGTCTTTGAAGACGGTCCTTGCTGGTTCCTGTCCTCTAAAAAATAGCTGAGGAAACGAATTCATTAATCCAAATTTTCTTTTGATTTATATCTCATCAGATGAAACATGTGGGTCTCTGAACTATGAACAGATCTGTAAGAAATGGATGGTGGCGAAAATTTCTTGAATTTTCAGCTCTCCATCCACTTTATTCCTCTGCATTATGACAAAAACCAACACTATTTTCGGTACAATTCCTGGCTTTTAAAAATCTAAATGACAGGGAAAATATTATTGTTTCTACTTTAATCATTTTGATTGTGACTCTCTGCACAACTGTAAATCAGGGAATCTATCTCATCTCTCTACTGTTTTCTTAAAGCTTTTTTGTTGATAAATGTTTGGAAAGCCAGCAGTCACTTAATCTGCATTCCCTCATTGTATATGTGGCAGTTCATATTTTTTTTTTTGGGAAAATGGCAGTTCATATCATCAACCAACAGAAGAACTCTCAGTCAATCAAAAAGTTTATTTTTTTCCTCCACAAAATTACATTTTTTGATTGATGGAGATTGGAGGCAGATGCTTCAGCTAGCAAAATGTCTTTATCAACTAAAGAAGCTGCTAGCGTTGCCTATTCCATCATGATAAAATGTGAACCTTTTAGGTTGAACACTCACTCATATTTGAATTTTTTTCCCATCCGATTGTCTCAGCTTTTATATGAATTATAGTTATTATGGGGTACTCTCAAAGCCCTGTGGAGTAGCTAGGAGCACAGTAGATTTCCAACTCAGTGTCTATTCCCATCATCACAGCATAAAAAGGCTACTACTCCCAATTCCAAGGTCCTTTTTAGTTTCAGCGATTCTCTTTCAGCGAAGCAAGTGAAGGGTTGAAGAGAGCAGAGATTCCTACTTGCCTTAACACCTTCACTTTATCTTCCTTGTCTTCATTCTTTTGTCTTTGAGTGAGGAGAGAACTCTCCTACAGTACTGGAGCGAGCACACAACCAACTATAGCTAGCTAATCTGCCATCTTATGGAGAGATTATTCTGTGCTAACGCCGAACGTAATTCACTGTTCAGAGACTAACCAGATTGTGCCACGTCAGCGGTAACGAGCCGGGTACCGAGCAGAAAGTGACGTGATGCATTCTGATTGGTCTCCGAATAACGTTTAGAGTTCGCACAGAATAAGATGAGTTCTTTGTTTCTTATTTTAATGAAAATTATCTCTAATAACATGCTCAATTAAGTTTTTTTTTTCTTTTTATTAGATAGTTCTTGATTGAGTAATTGGTTATGATAGGATACTTCAATAAAAGTTCATTCAATCATGTTTATTTGTGCATGAAGGAACATAGTATTGCTACAGCTTACATGTTGTCTTTTCTAGGTTCTAGTCACAAATTGTTATGTTCATGTATGTTTCTTTTTTTTTTTTAAGGTTATTTGGCCCTACAAAATAAATAAGAAAAATTTACATCACTAGTCATTGATGTGAAATTATGCAATAAAATGGAACTTATTTTTAAATTTGATTGATTGGCTATTTGAATATTTATTGGCTTCTTCTCATATTTTTTAAAAAAATATTATTATTTATTAAAAAAAAATTAAGCATTACTATTACACTACCAAACCTTTTGAATTAAAAAATAATTTAATTATTAATAGATAAAAGTTCTCTGAGATAACTTTTTTTTATTGCTTCTTAAAGGTATTGTAAAAAGTAAATTTTTTCAAGTTATTATAGAAAGCAGTTTTCATGAATTTTTTTTTAAAACAGTGAAAAACAATGATCAATAAGAAATTATAATTAAGATCTGAAAAAATAAAGTAATAAAAAAACTATCCACCCCAAAGGCAAAAATTAATAAATTTAATGGCACGAGAAAAAGAGATAAATTTTGTCAAAATTTATAAACACTCACAATGCACATCATTTGACTAATGAAAAGGGAACCCCCAATATTTGTGCATCGAATATCGTGCATGATAATGAATGCCTTTATCAATTGCATGAAAATGGAGATAGAATAAGTTTTAATAAATTCTATTAATTAATTTTTTAAGGATTTTGAAATATCCCATAGGAAACTTTCCATCAGTATATTCTAATTAAATATTTGATAGAATAAATTTTAAAATTATTAAATTTATTATCACATTATGATAATATAAATTTTATTTATTTATTACATTTTGCATTTATTCAAAAATAAATATAATAATTTTAAATTTTATTATTACTCAAACTTCAATCTACAATATGAATCAAAAAGATGAATTAAAACGCCAAAAGATACAAACTTTTCTTCGTTCACATGAAAATCATAACATTGAGAGCTTAAAAAAGTCACCTTGAGACTGAAAGAGTAAAGAACCATCTCGTTAATGGTGGTCAGATTGAGATGGAGCGTTGTTAGACTTAGGTTCTGCAATCCAATCACCATCTTCATCAGCTGCCTCGGCTGTTTCTTCGATAACACCTTGAGGTTGGCATGGCTCTCTACCATCGTCACCTCTATGTCCGCCGCCGCGTCCATAGCCTCCATTTCTTCCATCTTGTTGGTATTTCTGTCTTGATCAGAAGAGAGGAAAGTCAACGGGTGGCTGATTTTCTTCTGAGCTTCTAAGGTTTGGAGAAGATATTCAAGCTCCTTCACATAGCTTATTGCTCCGCCAATGATGGATGCTTGGTCGCTCTAATAAGAAGCAAAAAAACTGATTAATTAATACTCTGATCGAGAAGCTAAAACAGAGAAAGAGAAATAAAGGGGGAAACTTTATTAATATTAAAAAACCTTATGGACGTAGGAAGCCGGCATGATTGATCGTAGTACGGAGAGATAGTCGTTCATTTGGCGGCGGCGGTTGCGTTCGACGGCAATGTGAGTCATCCTCTGGCTCTCGGCTTCCTCCTTGTTCTTGCACCGCTTTAAACGCCGCCTCTTTTTCTTAGAGATGCCGCCTCCTATGGCTGCCGCTGCCGCCGGATTCTGCTCGTTGAAGGTATCACCGTCTGCGGCGACCAGCTCCGACGACGGGGGGAGAACGCTCCACATGCTGTTCTCCTGCAGAGCAAATTCAAATTCAAAGTTCCAACGGTCCAGTTCGCTGTTTGATAAGAAGGAGAACTCCTTGCAGGAGGAGTAAGTGAATGGGTCTTTTGGAAAGACGACTGCTTCTAAAGCCATTCTGAAACAAAGAAGATGTGAAGAGTTCAATTATGGAGAAAAGCTGAGAGAATAATGGGTTTGAAGGGGAGGAGGAGGAAGTGGAAAGGGGAAGGGGACTTAATAGGAAACTCTGAGGGCAGAAAAGGTTTAAGCGATCGGTGTTCCTTCTGTATCTGCGGTCAGGAATATTGTAATGATGATGTGAAGAAGGGGGCTCAGGCTAGTTTTCACTGATTTTGGAATGATGTGGTCGGAGGTTGAAGACCCACAATAAAATAAGCTACAGAAGAAGAAAAAAAATCAAAAAATTATAATTGCAAATAAAAATAAGAAAAAGAACAAACGAATACTGAAAAATCTCCAAGACGTAGAAGAATCTACGGCTCAGTAAATGACGAATGTTATTTTTAAGGTGATGAATCTTTTTTTTTTTTAAAGAATATATAGCCATAACTTATATTAGGATATTGACATCAAAATTATATAATTTTGTTGCATCCAGGAGTATTCGCGGCGGTAGAGAAATATAAAGTTTATCGTCTTAGCGTTGTACGAAAATTCGGTACGCAATCAGATTAGGAGATAGGGTCTAGCATTTATGAGAGACCAAGATTTTTACATGGAAAACCCCTGAAAAAGGGGGAAAAACCACGAGGCCTATCCCATTTGCAAAGTTCTACTAGTATTTGTTTAAAGTACATGGGTTGATCCGTCTTACAAATCAAGACGATCAATTTACAATCAACTTCTCACAAAGTTATAAAGTTCTGCAAATTTCTGGCGTTTCCCGAAAATTCAGCAGAGTTCCGGCGTCTTCAAGCGGCAAGAAGAGCTCCGGCGGTATAGTACATTAAAAATGAAAAGAAAAGGGTGGATATGTAAAATATCTTAGGTCTAAAAATTACATTAAAAATATTCAAAATACAATTAATAAAACTTTTAATATAATAAAGAAAGAATGAAGATGGATTATAAATAAATTCGAGCACATATAGACAAGATAAGATTACTGTGATGAAAAAATTTAAAATTATTGAATTTATTTTTGAATAAATGTAATATAAAATTTGATTATTTTTTATATACTATACTTATAAGTTAAATTAATTAAAATAATTTTAAAATTTATCTTAATCAAATTTTAATTGTGATATCCTAATTCAAAATTTTTATTATTAAAATATGTTGGATCAAAAATATATTTTATAATGAAATAATTTTGTGTTAAGATATTCTTATGAAATTTTTATGAGGATGAGTTTAAAAGTTTGACAGATGACAATTTATATGTTGTTTTGGATAATGTTTTATTGTTTTTTGAAGTAATTTTGTAGTATAAAAATTTTGAAAAAAAATAATTGTATTAAAAACTGCTTAAAAAACCTACCATTAATTTGTTCTTTCTTGAAAATCCAAATTAAGTTTAGTTTAATTACGGGCTTAAGATTTTAAATCAGATTTAGCTTAGAAATAAATAAAGGGCATTAATTTGTTACAAATATCTTAGTGGACTATTCCATTAATTATGCACATTATTTATTAGAATTAAATTTATCATCAAAAGTAGAGCATAATATAATGTCTATTAACAAGAATTTTGAAGATGTCGAATATAATTTCATATAATAATAATATTGTTAAAGAATATTTTAGAAGAGAAATTATTGGCCACAGCTCCCTATAAATTTAAGATTTTAATTAATCTGGCATTGATCTTTGGATTAATATTATAATTTGCCATTTCAGACAATGGTTAATTAGCGTTCTAGAGATTAGCTAATTAATTAACCAGCCTGTTTTGTTAAGGTCTTAACCTAAAATATAATTAAAAATAATTTTAATATATAAAATCAAAGGGTTTATCTAATATAAAGTGATTAATTATGAAAAAAAATTATGTCATGAAATTCTTATAAGAAATTTATTAAAATGAATTCTAAATTTTATTTTGTTATTTTTAGTGAGTGTAATTTATAAGTAATTTATAACACAATTATCTTAATTGATTGATGTAGAATCCAAAGCTCTTAGGAAACCTTATCTTATATCTTATAATGAAATCCAAAACCTTGAATCTTATCCATTATTGAGAAAACAACATACTTCAGAGTATTTTTCTCTCTCAAACATTCTTCTAAGTTACAGTACAAATATATCTCCGATTCTTAAAATAATACATATATATATCTCATTGAGAAGAGATTAAGGTTTCGGTTATGATAATTTTTAACCACTATGCGCTTTTATGAAATTTGCATATTAAAGCGTTGCTTTAGAAAGAAATAAGAAAATTGTTTTAAAGAAACCTAAAATTTTCAATGTTCTTAATAAAACATTCCTACTTTATTATTAAGTTAAAATATGATTTAAAAACGTCTCTTATATACGCATATCATTTATTCTTTAGGCTTCGTTTGTGATAGATTTTTTACTATTTTTTATTTCTCTATAGTAACTTTATATATAAAGAAGTCATAAAATTGTTCCGAACGAAACCTTAATGAGATATGAACTAACTTTGTAAATTTGCATAGGTCATTGGCTCAATTTCACTAATGAAGCTTAAAAGAAGAAAGACTTTTAAGTATGTTATTGTAAGCTTATTGTCGGCAACTTGGTAGCTGCATTGGCTAAATTTTATGCGGGCTTTTCATTTAATTATTAAGCTCAATTGCTTGTCATTTAAAAGATTAATCTTCTGAGCTGAAAAAAAGAAGAAGATTAAATTAATAATTTGTTATTCCCAACCAATTTTTCAGTGATTAGTGACTGTGAAAAATCATTAACATTCGTTAATTTCTTGCATTAATAGACAGAAGATAGTAGAGATCACATGAGATAACGGGAATTGCGGCAGATGATGAGCTGAAGAAGACACTGAATATATTGAAGAATTTGTTAATATATTATTAATTATTCCCTAAGCCTAATTTGGATGTTACTTATATTTACGTCACATATGAGATCAATGGCTCGACTTCTTTCTAGAAAAAAAAAATGTTTGGAATCTTCTAATCAAATTTTGATTATGAAGAATTTAATTGATGTTGAATTTATTTTAAGATGAATATAATATATGAATAATTATTAAAAAAATTATATTATACTAGTCACATATTTAATCCAACGCATTTAAAATTCATTTGACCTATTATTTTTCTTTAATCCGTATAAAAACTTTTGATTTCATGAACAATAATATTGTACGTAGAAAAGAAGTATGAATCATAGAAAAATATTTCTACAATAATTTCATGTTTACTCTAAGTTTAACTTTAATTGTGCTTATCATGTCAATTAATGTGCAAACAAAATAATTAAATATGAAAGGCGACACAATAAGAAAATAGTTTCATATAAATATTCACCCGTACAACAAAATCAACCAAAATATATAGTCAGACCCATAGAATCAACATGACCCTCAAACTACTATGGTGGCATACTTTCAATCAAATAATCAATTATTATCAATTCAATGCTCGATGATCTGATGTGGTGGATCGTTGGAAGAATCGAACTAGCAAGAAGACAATTCCAATCCAGAGAACAAAGATAAACACAAAGCTTTCAAAAGCTTCAAAAGAGGATATATAATATTCATCAATACTCCAATTATTCTTACATCATTCTATATATAATAATCAATTAGAGAAACCTAGAAGATTCTAAAAACATGATACAAACTTGCAACAAACTGCATAAGATATCATAAGGAACATCTTAAGCTAAAATGCTTCGCATCATGATCACTCTACAAGTTTTTTTATGACTAAGGCTTCGTTTGGGGCAGCTTTCTTGCTGCTTCTTACAACGTTCTAGTACAAAAAATTTTATTTTTATACTAAAAAATTATTTTAAGAAGCATAAAGAAAACCGTTACAAACAAAGCCTAAGTACATACTTAATATTGATTCACTTGTTTTGACTATCATTTTTTATGTTCTTAGTCATAATAACTATAGCTCAGTCGTCATAATACATTTGTCAATGATATGCTTAGTGCTCATGCAATCAAAATATGCTTAGTGCTCATGCATGACATAGCTTTATAAAAAATGTACCCAATAGTCAATTTTATGGCATTCACAAAACTATGAATCAGGTTGATATTTCTATCTTTATCAGCACTAAATTGAATATTCAAATTCAAAACTAATTTGATCATAAAATAATTTCCAATAGTTTTAATATTAATTTAAGAGATTTTATTTTTTACTGATTGAAAAAAAAAACATTAAAATGCATATTTTCTAACTACACTCAAGAAAATGGGGCCCGTCCATCCTAAGAAAGAGCACAGTAGCAGAAGGACAAGAAAAGAATGTAGAACACTGAACAACGTCCAAAATCTTACTGAGCCTAATTAATTACATAGCTGATATTATTATTGTTGAACTTTTGGTCACTTTGTCAGGCTATATCCTCATTGTCAGTGGTTGAAGAAGATGAAGCTGGGCTGCTCTCATC
This sequence comes from Dendrobium catenatum, assembly GCF_001605985.2. Taxonomy (NCBI): domain Eukaryota; kingdom Viridiplantae; phylum Streptophyta; class Magnoliopsida; order Asparagales; family Orchidaceae; genus Dendrobium; species Dendrobium catenatum. The sequence continues at coordinate 1,093,265 of NW_021319279.1, read as the reverse complement.
TTCTAAATTTGGAAAAAAAAAGTCAATATAAGTCATTATAATATGAATGATCACCCTTGAAATCTTATAATTACATCTATTGTAAAGTTTTTGCCCCACATAAATATTTAGGTTAATATCCTTTTTATCATCTACAACTTAAATTTTGAAAATAATTTTGAAAGTATGAGGGTTAGTCAACTTTATTTTCTTCATGATAACAGTTGTGTTCTGAAATATTCATGACGGAAGAGAGATAAAGAGGTTAATGTCTAAGCTTTCAACGAAAATCCATCACACATAAATAAAAAGAGTGGTGCGAGAGTTGTAAGAGACACTATAATTTTTATGAGAAAATTTTTGCACTATAATTTTTATGAGAAAATTTTTGAAAAGAGTGAAAAATCACAGGACTTTATCCAATTTAAATAAATCAACTAGTGCTTGTTGTTGATTACAAATGATGCAATTTCCTTGAGGATGGCATTGGCTCACTGTACATCATATAAAGCATATTACGCAGTTTGAGTTGACTGCTATTCTAAAGAGAATGTTGTGTTGTTCATTTAGTTAGTAGAATCGTAATCAGGTGATGGAGTTCGGAGGGATTGTAGTCGACAAGCAACATTGGCCACATGGACCATAGTCGGTAGGCGATGGTGGTCGAAGGGATCGTAGTCAGCGGGCGACGTTGGTCGGTGGGACCTTAGTCAGTGGGTGATGGTGTTTGAAGGAGTCATAGTCAGCAGGCGATGGTAGTCGGTAGAATACGGTAGTCGGAGTGAGCATAATCGACGGGGGATGGTGGTTGGAGGGACCGTATTCAGCGAGCGACATTAGTTAGTGGGATCGTAATATGCAGGCGGTAGTGGTCGGAGGGATCGTAGTTGGCTGGCAATGGAGGTTGGAGGGACCATATTTTATTGGCAAAGGAGGTTAGACGGATTGTGGTCGGCGAGCGATGGAGGATGGATGGACCATAATTGATTGGCAAGGGAGGTCGTGGGAACCATGGTTGGCTAACAATGTTGGTCAGTGGGATAGTAGTTGGCAGGCGACGGTGGTCGAAGGGACCGTAGTCAGTGGGCAATGGAGATCAAAGGACCGTGGTTGCAGACAACGGGTGATGGAGATCAGAGGGACCGTAGTCGGTGGACAATGGAGGTCAGGGAGACTGTACATGGTAGGAAAGTATGGTTTGAGGGACCTAATCTGCTGGCGACGGTGCTAGGATGAACCATAGTTAACAGGCAACGGAGGTTGGAGTGACCATAGTTGTTGGGCAATGGAGGTCGGACATAACATGGCCAGGGGTGGTGGAGGACGGGGGGATTTTAGTCGTTGAGTGAGAGAGGATGGAGGAACTGTAATTGGCGAGCGACGAAGGTCTGAGGGATCGTAGTAAGCAGGTGACCGATGTCAGAGATACTCTAGTAGGAGAATGGCTGAGGTCGAAGGGATCGTAGTTGGAGGCTACCGAGGTCCGATGGACCATAGACTGTATTCTTTAGGTGTCAGAAGTCGAAGGGACCTTAGTCGGTGGGCGACGGTGGTCTGACGGATTGTAGTTGGTGAGAGACGGATATCAGAGGGACTTTAGTTGATAGGAGATAGAGATCAGTGAGGTCGTAGTTTTTGGGCGACATGAAGGTGGTCGAAGGGGCCGTAGTCAAAGGGCGACAGAGGTCGGAGGGGCCGTTGTTGATGGGTGACCCGATGGTGGTCGGAGGGGTCGTAGTCGACGGGTGATAGAGGTCAGAGGGACCATAGTCAGCAGGAGATAGAGGATGAAGAGACCGTAGTCAACGAACGATGGAGGACAGAGGGACTATGGACTATGGGCGTCAGCGGATGGAGAGACTATAGTCGGTGAACTATAGAGGTTGGAGGGACCATAGTCGGTGTGTGATGGTGGTAGGGCAAAAGTCCGGTGGCGGTTGACAGTTGACATGCGAACGGAGGTCCGACGGTGATAGGAAGCCGAGCATAGCTTTGACATTAGTAGGGAAACATGCACTGGTAAGGCAACGATTTTCAAACGGGCGACGGAAGTCGCCGATAATGGTGCTTGGTTAGAACTTTAGGGTCTTTGAAGTCTTAGATCTCTCTCCAATCTCTAGTCAAAAGTTCTAAACTTGCAGAGGTCTGAGCCCCACTTCATGAAGAGAGCATTGGCCTATATATTTTTCTATGTGGCATGCTCAAAAAATATGGAGAAGATCCATGACCAATTTAGAGTGTTCCATCAGACGGACCATATTGATTCCTTTAATCATAAAGCGTTCATCAAACATTTAAGTGTCTTAATGATGTCAGAATTAAGTGATCATAGAGTCGTTGGATTTGTCTTGTCGAGCCGGTCAATTTGACTCCAAGCATGCTATTTTTATATATCATTTGGTCATCGAATTTAAACTTTGAACCTTCTTTATGTGCTTTGGTCTTTGATTTAGGTCAATTTGGTCTTGGATTTGACTAATTTTTGTGTCGTTGGATTTTTCCCCTTGAGACGTTTGATTTGACTATATGTTTGCTGAAATTGGAGTCCGGATTATCCCAAATTTAATTTTGAAAGTTTTCTATTAGGATATACCTCAAGATTCGTGCTTGATTAAGATAATTTTTTATGACGTATGAATAACAAATTTTATTCGGCTCATTTTCTAGTCAAATTAAGAACCACAGTTTGATCATACAAGGCAGCAAGTAAATATATTAATATTATTATTTCCATCTTGCAAGACAAAACGCATGATTACTATGATTGGTCGTGGGCTATGTGGGCTATGTGGACTATGGGCTTTGGCACAATTATTAGGTCCTTTCACTGGATGTAGAGGAAGGTTCGGTTTTAGCCAAAAATAGGTAAAAAGTGCAAATACCGAGTTTTTTGAAAAACTCGGTGTTTGGGCTAAGAGCAGGCGCCGTTTTGGAGGCCTAAGCATGTCTGCTCACAGATCGGAATAGGCAAACAAAATGAAAAAAAAAAACATTAAATTTTCTTTTTTTATTTTTTAATATTTTCTTGATATAAAGACTGTCTTATATTAGTTTATTTTAATTGTAATTTACAGTTTATGTCCAAAAAATATATGTAAGAGAATATCTAATGTTAATTATGATATTTTTCCCTAAATTGCCCTTACAATTAATTTGATGGTTCTAAGAATTAGACCCAATACATTGCTAGAAAATTTATAGAAATTAAGTATAGATCTTAATGTAATTTTTAGATCTCAAAAACATAATTATTCAAATAAAAATTGTTAGGAATAAACTCTTGTATAACTTTACCTTTGTTTTAGGCAAACTTATGCTTCGTTTGGGTCAGCTTTCTTACTGTTTTTTAAAACAATTTTTTAGTACAAAAATTTTAATTTTTGTTAAAACTTCGTTTTAAGATGCAATAAAAAAGCCGTCGTAAACTAAACTATAAAGAAATAAGAAGCTCAACATGAAGAATTTGATGAGCTTACGATCACTTATTTTAAATATGATTAAAAATTAAGATATGATCATAGGATCAATCTAAATCATTTGATGAATTGTTTTGAATTTTAATTAAAAAAAATTAGAATATTTTTTATCTATAAATGCATAAATAAATTATACTTTCATATATGAGGATACTGAAATGAGACGACAAAAATCATTTTAAAGAAAAATCAAGAGCTTTGCTCGCCAATTTCAATGCCCACTATGGAGAAATAAGACTGGCCATTTCCATCGACACCAATGCCGACTTCTATCATTGCTAACAAGATCGTCTCCCGTCATTGTCATCAAGGCCAATGAATATGTAGATTAATATTAAGGCTATTTGTTATTTATAATTAATGGATTTTATTAATTTATATTTAAATAAATTAATATAATATAATATTGTTGCATCCTGGAGTATTCGCAACGGTAGAGAAATATAAAATTAACGTCTTAACTTTGTACGAAAATCCGTCATGCAATCAGATAAGAGAGAGAGTATATGAGACACCAAAATTTTTATATGAAAAACCCCTGAAAAGCGAGAAAAAATCACGGGGCCTAACTAAGTTTGAATGAATACACTAGTATTGCAGTTGATTACAAATGTGGCCCTTCCTTGGGTGAAGGTATTAACTAGATGTACATCTTATAGAATACATTAAATGATGAGAATACAAAGGATCACTACTGATGTGTTTGTTTTATCTGAAGGATTGTAGTCGGTGGGCGACGTAAGTTGGAAGGACCGTGGTCGACGGGAAACGGAAGTCGGAAGGACTGTAGTCGGTGGGCAACGTAAGTCAGAGGGACCATAGTCGGCGGGCGATAGAGGTCGGAATGACTGCAGTCGATGGGCGACGTAAGTCAGAGGGACCGTAGTCGGAGGACAACAAAGGTCAGAAGGACTGTAGTCGATGGGCGACGTAAGTCAGAAAGACAATAGTCGGCGGCGATGGAGGTCAGAAGGACCGCAGTCGGTGGGCAACGTAAGTCAGAATGATTGTAGTCGGCAAGCGACGGAGGTCGGAAGGACTGTAGTTGGTGGGCGACGTAAGTTAGAAGGACCGTAGTCGACTGGCGAGGGAGGTTGGAAGGACCATTATCTAACGACGAAAGTCAGAAGGATAGCGTTAGGTAGAAATCCAGCAATAGACAGAAATCCAACATCGGACAGAAATTTGGCGACAAGCGGATGTTTGGTTTCGGGTAGAAGTCCGACGTCAGTTGGAAGCTGAGGAGAACTCCGGCGTTAGATGGTATTCGGGCAGAACTCCGGCGTCACTTGAAGTTCGGGTGAAATTCCGGCGTCACTTGGAGGTCGGGCAGAATTCTAGCGTCACTTAGAATTCGGTGGAACTTCAGCATCACTTTGAAGGTTGGACAAAAATCCGGCGTCAATTAGAGTAGTTCGGGTGAAACTCTGCATCATTTAGAGATCAGGCGGTATTCCGGCATCACTTGCAGGTCGGGCGGAATTCCGGCGTCACTTGTAGGTCGGGCGGAATTCCGACAGTGATCGAGGAGTTTCTTCCGTCCTATTCTTCTCTTCTCCTCCTCTTATTTGGGTCTTGGGTCCCATCTTAAGAGAAATGATGAGCTATTTATTATTTTCTAAGAGTGGCTTGACTCGTAAATAGGAGGATGATCAAGGGCAAATGTAGAGTGGTTTGGATGAACGGCCGATATTGAATCCCTTGATCATGGACCGTTAGTCAGACATTTGAAGGTCTTAATTATATCGGAATTCGACGATCTTGGTCTCGTTGGATTCGTCTCGTCGAGCCGCTCGATTCTAATATAAGCACGTCATATTTTAAAACTGTTTGGTAATCGAAATTATGGATTGAACCTTCCAAATGTGCTTTAGGCCTTCGATTCCGACACATTTTGGCTCGAATTGAAATGAATTTGGTGTCTTTGGGTTTGTATTTCCGAGACAATCAGTTCGACTAGAAGTTTGCTGAAATCGGAATTCAAATGATTCCATATTTAATTTTTGAAGTTTCCAACTTGATTTTTTGCCTCGAGATTCATGCCGGATCAAAATAATTTTTTGATGATATATCAAATATAATAGTAAAAATAAAAAATACCAATAAAATAAAATAAAATAAATAATCAATAGTTTAGCAACTTAAAAAAAAAAACCAATCAATTAAAATTTTGATTAGATTTATTTTTTAAAATTTAAATAAAAAAAGGACGCCTCTAATAATTACTGGAGACTTCTCGAAGCCAACCGAAGACTTCTTGCCTCAATGAACGGGAGTCTTCAAGCCAAGAGATGTCACACATAATTTCTTTGTTTACGAAGAAAAAATGACCAAAAGTGAGAAAATATGATTATAAATTCATCAATATTCCCTATTCATTACTTTTCCTATTCGATATTATGTTTTTCTCTTTTATTATTTTAAAATATAAATTAATTTGAATGAATGAAATTAGTTTAATTTTTTATGATTAGTTAACTCAAAACAAAGTAAATTTTAAATTTTTTTTATTATTTACCTCTTTAATTATTTAAACTAATTAATTTTTTTCTCTCATATTTTTTTAAAATAATTATTTTTAATGATTATTTATCTCTGTTATTATAAAAATGGATAATAAAAAGTAATTAGATTTGTAAATAAGAAAAAAATTAGGTACTTTTTAATTAAATTTACCACATAAAACAATTATCTCTCTCTCCATTGTTATCTTGTAAGCTTACTATTCTTAGGCTTTGTTTGGCACGACTTTCTTACTGTTTCTTTAATCAGTTTTTTAATTAAAAATTTAAATTTTTTGTACAAAAAAGATGCTTTAAGAAAACGAAGTCTTAGTGTACATCTCAAATTGCTTGGGATGAACTCAAGTCAAATTGATCAGCCAACAAATATGAACTTTCCATATCAATCAAACAGAATCAAACAAGCGACTAGGCGACATCGAACTTGGTATCAACAAAAAGTTGACCCTATTGGAGGTGAGACTATTCTTTGCGCAGTCCAAACGCGTCCAGAGGTCAATCCGGACGCGTCATGTCATCTAATGTACTATGCATTGGATGATGTGGCTCATCTTGATTGGCCTCCGGACGCATCAACGCATCCGAACACTGCATATAATAATTTTTCCTATTGGAGAGAACTCGATAGCAATGTTGGAATGAAGCAGCATTAAGTATTTGAAGCATGCCATCTATAGCCATCTATATGAATAGCCAACACTTGTAGAGGCAGTCGGTAATTTCATGTGAATTTGCTTATTATTTGGAAAGTCTTAATATGTATCTAATGTAATTAAATGAATATAATTAGAGTATCTTCATTTTATGACAAACTTATGTTATATCATATTCTGTAATTTATGTATTTACCTTTAATACTAAATTTCCATATAATATTGCCTCTAACCTCACCTATATATGGAGGTTCATTGGGCAAGCCTACGGATACAATTGATTGTCTCTACCTCTCTATGTTCAAGCAACAAAAAACATTGTAGAGCTTCTCTCCGACCCTTCCACTGTCCCCGTTTCTCTTAGTTTATATACCAACAAAAAAGATCGTAAGTCTTCGTTTGGAATGATTTTCTTATTATTTTTTGAAGCAATTTTTAAATACATAAATCAAAACTTTTATAATAGAAAGTTGCTTTAATAAGTAGTAAGAAAGCCGTCCAAAAAAAAAAAACCTAAATTTAATTCAATATCCTCAGAGGTGTGGTGAGCCTAAAATATAATGTAAAGAGCTAAAAGTAAAGATTTCCGACTACCAAAATAGAGACCAACTAAAATGACAATATTCACTTTTATACATATTTCATATTAATCATTTGTAGTTGACGGCAATGCGGTGATGCAGCGTCGACGCCGCTGTGACTGCCGCAGCCAGCCGCCAAAGACATGGAAAAACGTGATTTCTGCGGCTGCCGAATTCAAATTAGGTCAGGTTGATCCGAACCTGAAGCGGGTCAGGTTTGGATCCGAAAATTTGACTTGTATGCAAAAAAACGGATCTAGTTTGAGTTGACCCGAATAATGCTGGGTCAGTTTCGAGTTTGATCCGAACCCGATCCGTGACCCGAAATTGATACCCCTCTGGCTGACAGTCCATTGTATGGGCTCTATTATTGGTTGCCGGTCTTGGCGGCGGCGGCGGCGGCGGCGGCGGAGTGGTTGCAACAGGTAGGGAAGCTATTAGGAGGTGGAGGAGGAGGGCGAGGAGTGTCGTCCGTCTGAGTGGTCTATGTTGTGGAAAGTTGATCGAACTGTTGTCGGATCACTGCGGCAGCGAATATAAGAGCCATGGCATGCAGTTCTTTGTTAATTGGTGAGAAAGTCCAGCGTGCTTCTGGTTGGTTGATGACTTTTTTTAATATTAATTTAATTAAAATTTTAGAGATTTTTATTTAACTATTTTAATATCATCATATTTTATTATAATTTCTTCTATTATTCTATTTTTATCAAAAAATAAATGCATCGTTGATTTCAAATAAATTAATAGTAATCATATTTTTAATGAGATTTAAATATTTTAGTGATGATTTAAATAATTAAGTATTAGAGTTATATGCATATAAAAATTTTATGACATATATGCAATTTTTCAGTAATATTTATTTCAATTTTTAAAGTTATTATAATTCATTATATTTTATGAAGAATGTATCAAATTTTATAATCCAAAAAAATTCAAAATTAAGATAGCCCAGTTTTCATCTCTCTTTTTTTTTTTTTTTTTTTTTTTTTTTTGGGTTTGTTTTTTTTTTTTTTGTGGGTTTGGAAAAATAAGGGCAAAGCCCAGTTTTTATATCCAAAGGTTACAAAAGGAACTACGAAGAAACTTTGCCGGACAAGTCCAGAGCAGACATAAGGAAAATAAAAACCTGTGAGCTAAAGTTATCAAGATACAAACCGTAGTAAGAAATAAAACATAAAGAGGATGACAGAGAAGTGAAGTATGAGAAATTTGGACTCTGAAAGCCAATATTCTCCCAGTTAGCATAAAATGCGATCAATCTGAACCCGAAAAATTTCAACTTAATTAGGTAGAAATAGTATTTTTGAGATTAGGTTTGTATAAGATGTGTATAATTCTTTATTTATAATTTCTTCATGTTTCTTAACTATAAGTTATCTCATTGTATTTTTTCATAGAAGTTGTCATCGATGCACCACTCTAACCATCGTTGTCAGCCGATTGTGATCTCTTTGACCACCGTTGCCCACCCATTACAGTCCATTTGACCAATATCGTCCACCTATTATGATCCCTGAAACCTCTGTCGCCGGCCTAGTAGATCTCTTTGACCCTTGTCGCCCGCCGTTTATGGTCCCTTCAACCATCGTCGTCTGACTATGATCTATTTGACCTCCTTCGTCAACCCAACATTCTCTTGAAAATAACTCTCGTATCATTGGAATCTTCCTACCTCAACTATGTAATATGCTCTATATGATGCACACTTAGCTAATGCCTTCCCTAGATGAAATGACATCACTTGTAATCAACAACGAGCACTAGTGGATTAATTTCAACTGGATTAAGCCCCGTGATTTTTTTCCTTTTTCAGAATTTTCCACGACTTTCGCAGCTCTCTCTCCTTATCAATATGTGTATTAGATTCGTTCAAAGTTAAGACATTAAGTCTTTATCTCTCTACCACCATGAATATTTTAGGACGTAACAATATTTATTTATATTACTTTTTTTATTTTTTTATTTATATTATCACTGAAATATTCAAATTTTATTAAAAACATCATTAATATTAATTTCTTTAAAATCAATGATGCATTTAATTTTGATAAAAAAATAGAATAAAAGATGAATTTATAATAAAATATGATGATATTAAAAAAGTAATAAATAATTGAATATCATTATTACATACAAAAATTTATTAAAAAAAAAGTTAAATAAAAGTGTCTAAAATTTTAACTAAATTAATATTCGAAAGAAGTCACCAACCAACCAGTCGCACGCTGGACTTTCTCACCCACAGCAAACTGCAAGTCCGCACCGAACCATCCGCCTTATCACGCAATCATACACTTATATTCTCCGCCGCACTGATTCCACCTCCATTCCAAGAACAAATGAACAATGGCAGCCAGCGACAACAGTCCGATCAACTTTGCACAACATAGATCGCTCAAACGGGCGGCACTTCTTGCCTTCCTCCTCTTTATGTCGTCCCTACCTGCCGCCACCGCTACCGAGACTGGCGACCAATAATGGAGCCCCATACAACCCGACCGTCAGCCCAACACTGTCCATCATCATCATAGCCTTCATCGGCGCTTTATGCGTGCTGATCTTCTTCTTCATCTACATACGCTGCTGTATTGGCGGCCATAGATCCCTCGTGGCTCCGGCGGCGATCACCCTACCCCAGCACAGGGGGCTAATCAGAGGCTTGGATTCAGCTCTGCTGCAGACATTTCCGACGATGGTGTACTCGGATAGTCGGATGTGAAGGGGCGTAAATTAGGTAAAGAATCGCTAGAGTGCGCGGTCTGCCTCTGCGCATTCGAGGACGACGATCTCCTCCGCTTATTTCCAATATGAAGCCATGTGTTCCACCGCAACTGCATCGATGTCTGGCTCGATTCACACGTCACCTGCCCCGTCTGCCGCAGCAATCTCGCTGCTAATCCGTTTCCGGAGACGGATCACGCCACCATTGCCGTTGATCAGGAGGTGGATTTGACGGATTTAGTTCGAATCGGGAGCCAGAGGAGATTGAGATCGGGGTCTGTGAGAGGGGTTCCTATGGGTTCGGTATCGAGAGCAGATTGGGAGGCAGTGGTTGCTGGTGGGGACGGAAGATTCAGGCTGCAGCTGCCGGAAGATGTGAGGAGGGAGATATTGGAAGCTGGGCGGCTCCGACGATCGGCGAGTTTGGGGTTTTTGGGGCGAGAAGGGAGGGGAGTTCGAGGAGAGGGTATAGGGATGGTCGAATCGGCGTTTGGAGGAGTCTCCGGTTAGTGCAGTCGGCGCGGTGGCCCATTTTGGGGAGGAACTCGTCGGCGAGGGGAAGAGAAGTGGTGGTTGAGGCCGGATTCGTGCCGGGAGACTGGAAAGGAGGTCGGCTTGCTTCAATTAAAAGATCTTTTGGCATGATTAATGGAGGAGGCAATGGCGGCATTTTTTTATTTATATTATCACTGAAATATTCAAATTTTATTAAAAACATCATTAATATTAATTTCTTTAAAATCAATGATGCATTTAATTTTGATAAAAAAATAGAATAAAAGACGAATTTATAATAAAATATGATGATATTAAAAAAGTAAGAAATAATTGAATATCATTATTACATACAAAAATTTATTAAAAAAAAAGTTAAATAAAAGTCTCTAAAATTTTAACTAAATTAATATTCGAAAGAAGTCACCAACCAACCAGTCGCACGCTGGACTTTCTCATCCACAGCAAACTGCAAGTCCGCACCGAACCACCGGCCTTATCAGTTATCACTTATCACGCAATCATACTCTTATATTGTCCGCCGCACTGATTCCAACTCCATTCCACAGAACAATGGCAGCCAGCGCCAACAGTCCGATCAACTTTGCACAACATAGATCGCTCAAACGGGCGGCACTTCTTGCCTTCCTCCTCTTTATGTCTTCCCTACCTGCCGCCACCGCTACCGAGACTGGCCACCAATAATGGAGCCCCATACAACCAGACCGTCAGCCCAACGCTGTCCATCATCATCATAGCCTTCATCGGCGCTTTATGCGTGCTGATCTTCTTCTTCATCTACATACGCTTCTGTATTGGCGGCCATAGATCCCTCGTGACTCCGGCGGCGATCACCCTACCCCAGCACAGGGGGCAGATCAGAGGATTGGATTCAGCTCTGCTGGAGACATTTCCGACGATGGTGTACTCGGATGTGAAGGGGCGTAAATTAGGTAAAGAATCGCTAGAGTGCGCGGTCTGCCTTTGCGAATTCGTGGACGACGATCTCCTCCGCTTACTTCCAATATGCAGCCATGTGTTCCACCGCAACTGCATCGACGTCTGGCTCGATTCCCACGTCACCTGCCCCGTCTGCCGCAGCAATCTCGCTGCTAATCCGATTCCGGAGACCGATCACGCCAGCATTCCCGTTGATCAGGAGGTGGATTTGACGGATTTAGTTCGAATCGGGAGCCATAGGAGGTTGAGATCGGGGTCTGTGAGAGGGGTTCCTATGGGTTCGGTATCGAGAGCGGATTGGGAGGCAGTGGTTGCTGGTGCGGACGGAAGATTCAGGCTGCAGCTGCCGGAAGATGTTATGGAGATATTGGAAGCAGGGCGGCTCCGACGATCGGCGAGTTTGGGGTTTTTTGCGGCGAGAAGGGAGGGGAGTTCGAGGAGAGGGTATAGGGATGGTCGAATCGGCGTTTGGAGGAGTCTCCGGTTAGTGCAGTCGGCGCGGTGGCCCATTTTGGGGAGGAACTCGTCGGCGAGGGGAAGAGAAGTGAGGGTACAACTTGATGATTTTAAAAATACTCTAAATTGTTTTTGAATCATTTTTTTTTCACCTTTATATTCATTTTTTTTCACCTTTCTATTTAAAATTTATAGTGAGCTAACATTTTGATTTTAATAATTATTTTCAATAAATTTGTAAATTCTATATTTTATTGTATTATATTACACACAACTAAATGATTATCTTATTTCACTTTAAATATTTAGATATTAGTTTTATAAAAAAATTTATAACTTACACATAAATTTTTTTATATAAATGATTTTTAGTGATTCAAAATTCAGATCAAGATAAGAAATTATGAAAATGTATATTTTGTTAATTTAGTTATAATTTAAGTACAAAAAGATAGTAAAAATAAATTATATATTGCTTCATTTCCCAATGGATAAGGGGCTACTTTCTAAGTTTTGGTTTTTTTTTTTTTTGGGAGAATTTGGGGCAGAGCCCATTTCATTGATAAAAAGAATTAGAAGAAAAGCAAATTACAGTGAATATAATCAAAATCTCAGACAACAAAAAGATATTATGATTCTTAAAAGCCAAAAAGTAATAAATCTTAACCAGAAATAAACCAAAAAACAAACAAGGTGGCAAAAGCCACGAAGGACTCAGGTCACTCGATTTTGTAATATTCGGATCATTTGAGAGGGTCTAAACAAGAGCGAAGCTCCTGGTTGTCAAAAAGATCATCCTAGAGGCAGCTGTAGAACAGTATTCATCATCATCCTTCCAAAAAATTGACTCCCAGCGTCCAAAAATGATATTAGAAATAGAGAGAACAGAGAAAAAACTCTCCAGTAGAGAGATTAAACAGCTACAAAATCTGCATGAAAGGCACCCGCCGAGAACCCAGACAAAAGAAATCAGTGATTTTTCCATCCCAGAATTTTGCTATGGTCCGCCTTCCTAATTTTTCCAGTCACAGTGGCTTGGTAGTCAAAAATACTCCCAAAAATTCTAACATTACGGGCTCTCCATAAGAAATATATCATAGCCGAAGCAGATAGCAAATAAAAATTATTAAAGTAAGCCGAATTGCCTTGCTCCAGAATCAAATAGCTGGTGGAGATTAGGCCTCATCAGGAGTGCATTAAAAGTATAATCACATTCAAAAAAACAGATGGGTGATAGTTTCTGGAGCAGAATGGCAAAAACAGCAGGTATTATGAGTGATGATCCCACAGATAGCTAAAACATCAACAGTTTTTAACCCTCTCTTAAAGGCTAACCAAGTTGTAAACAGCATAACTGAGAGTAGAGTTTTTGTGCCAAAAGAGTTTGTGCCAAGTGACCTTGTCCAGGTTGGCAAAAAAATGAGCTCTGAAATTACCAAAGTGGGGGTTGTGAATGCCAAGCCAAAGATGCTCAGCATTATCATTCTCAATTTTAATCGCCTGGATCAGATTACAGGTGTAACAGTCAAAGCCAAGGTAAAATTATGAAGGATTTGTTTAGCATTCAAGTAATCAGCAATAGAGATACCACCGCAGTACCGCACCAAGGATGAAAGGAAAGTTTACTGTCATAGTTAATCGAAAAAGAGATGCAACGTTTAATAGTTTCCAATAATGTGAGCTGTAACCTGGCATACAGCGGCACAAATTTCTTTAAGCAAGAAATGGTGCACCTTATCCATTGGGATATGTAGCAATATATATTTTACTTTTACTATTTTTTTTGTACTTAAATTATAACTAAATTTACAAAATATACATTTCCATAATTTCTTATCTTAGTCTGAATTTTGAATCACTAAAAATCATTTATATAAAAAAAATTATGTGTAAGTTATAATTTTTTTTATAAAACTAATATCTAAATATTTAAAATGAAATAAGATGACCATTTAATTGTGTGTAATATAATAAAATAAAATATATAATTTACTAATTTATTGAAAATAAGTATTAATTTCAAAATGTTAGCTCACTATAAAAGTATAAATTATTAAATAGAAAGGTGAAAAAAATGATTAAAAAATAATTAAGAGTATTTTTAAAATCATAAAGTTGTACCCTCACTAATAAAGATTTGAGGGCGTATTCGTGCCGGGTGACTGGAAAGGAGGTCGGCTTGCTTCAATTAAAAGATCTTTTGGCATGATTAATGGAGGAGGCAACGGCGGCAAAAGAGGCGGAGATGTTGGCAGTGGCGACACCGGCGGAAGCAGAGTTAAACCGGGCGACGAAGATGCTTCCACGGCGGCATAATACTCAGGTATGAATATTTTTGTACTATAAATTTTGTTTATATTTATAGAATTATAGCTACGAATTATGTAAGTTATAAGTAGCTATATAAATACATTTGAATCTTTTAAATCATTCGTGGAATTTGTAGGATTTCGATGACTTCCTATTTTACTCGCAAATAATCTTTTTGTTAAGAACAGAGGCGGAATCATCATTAATTTTTTTAGGGGAAGCAAATTTATAAGTAATTATTATTGTTGTCTCCAATTTGGCTTAACACTTTGCTACAAAAAAATGGATCAATAAAGATAAAAAAATAGTGAAAAAAAAAATGATCTCTAAAATTATTTTTTAGCTATCAAAAGTAACTTAGGCTTCTAAATAATAAGGAAACTTGATATTAGCCATTAAAAAAAATTGGGTTATAATTTTGTCACTAAAAGTATGATTTTAATGACTAATGATTTTTTGTACATAATACATTTAAAAATATAATCAATATTTTATATAATGACAATTATTCTTAAAAAAAATTAGGTTGAAGTATGGATGATTTGTTTGTAAAAAAAATCAAAATGGTGTAATTGATTAATCATTCAATTTCTACTAAATGTATGTTGGAGTTGCCTTGAATTTGGTTTGACCCCTATTTGTTCATATCCTTGATTGTCGTATGCTTTATAGATATGTTAGATGTCCAAGAGGGCAGCGCCCTATGGCGGGATTCGACCTGTTTGTTTAGGTTGCGGGGTTAAGGGGCATCGCCTCTAGTGGAGTTTCCGGGGACACCATGCCAAGAATAAATTTTGGTTGTAAGGATTTTTTTGAATTCAAATTAATAAATAAAATGATGATTTTTTTTTTATTATTTGCTAGGGGCTATTGCCTAAAAATCATAGTATTTTAAATCTTTTAGGGGGGCTCGGGGTGGGGGCAAGTGCCTAAAAATCGTTATAGTAAAGACTAAAAAATAGAATGAGGGTGACAAATTACCTAAATAATCACATAATAATTTTTTTTTTTAATGTTTAGGCTAAAAGGTGATCCGCCCCTAGTTAAGAATTAGAGAATTTTAAGAGGCCTAGGTGAGTATGGAGAATAGAAAAAGATGAATTAGATTGCAAAGTATATATATATATATATAATTTAGGGGTGTCAATTTCGGGTCACGAGTCGGGTTCGGGTCGAACCCGAAACTGACCCGGCACTATTCGGGTCAACCCGAACCCGACCCATTTTTAAAAACGGGTCAGTTTTTCCTGACCCGGATCCGACCTGCTTCGGGTCAACCCGACACGACCCGAATGACCCGTTTCCAACCAGAAAATGGTTGTTTTC
Organism: Dendrobium catenatum; assembly: GCF_001605985.2. Lineage (NCBI taxonomy): Eukaryota > Viridiplantae > Streptophyta > Magnoliopsida > Asparagales > Orchidaceae > Dendrobium > Dendrobium catenatum. The sequence continues at coordinate 1,077,783 of NW_021319279.1, read as the reverse complement.
GGGTCAAACACGGGTCAATTTCCTCTTTTCGGGTCAAAAACGGGTCAATCTCGGGTTTCCGGGTCAAAATCGGGTTTTCGGGCCAAATCGGGTCAAAGGGTTAACCCGACCCGATTTTTGAAACGGGTCGAAATGCCTAACCCGAAACGGACCCGTTTCGGGTTGACCCTAACTCGAAATTTTCGGGTCGGATTTTCGGGTCGTATCAAATATTGACACCTCTATATATATATATACACACCCAAAATGTGATTCCTCGTCTTTTTTTTTGTAGGGCTTATGCGGCTATAAAAAAGGCTATAGACATTACATATGACTTGTGGCATGAGCCAATAAATGATTGCTTAGCTTTATATCTTGTTTAGTTCCAAGACTAGTCCCATGGGCCTGAGACTTTGCTAGCAAGAGCAAGTCCTTCTAGAAGAATATGTACTTTGAATGTGAAGGTCTCATTCTTAGAGGCTTTACTTTGACCTTTGTGCTCGAATGGCAAGTCCCTTAAGATGATGATACCAGTAAGTCGAGGACTATCTTAGTTTGGGGGGACAATAGTTATAGACATCTGAGATGTGTACTTATTGTAGTCAAATCGGGGGATACATGGCTCGATAACAGACGGACTTAAGAGTTTGATCTCTATCTAGATGAGTGTCCTCCTCGTCCTAGAAAGAATGTGTTTAAATTCCCTGATATGTGTCTTTAGAACAACTTCTTGATTTAGTTGAACTTGGCAAGTCACCTCTCCTATTAGTGAGTGCCTTAAATGTGCAATGTAATTGCTTTGGATGAGTACTCTTATTGGAACCTACTAGGTACATAATAAACACTTACACGATATGTATGAGTACATATTCAATTCCTCGATTCACTTCTCTCTTTGACAAGCGAGTGGCAAAAATAAATATTTAATGCTTTTCTTAAAATAGTAGAAAAGAGTAACTATAAGTTATTTGTCTATTATTATTTTAGTCTTAGACGTAGTGCAGATTTCTTTTATGCAATCCACAAAAGAATCAAAATTTGTAAAATCAAGAAACTCTAAAACTCCATCATTTACTAATATTTTTTTTATTCTTTCATTAGAGATATGTCCTAATCTCCATTGCTATAATTTGGAGGATTTATATTGAATGGTACCACGCTTAATATGCATAATAAAAAAATATATAATCAAAGTGGGATTCATATCAAGTTCAAGCTAGTCATTAATTGAAGAAACTTCACAAATGATTATATTATCTTTTAACAAATGAAAAAAAAAAAAAAAACAAAAAAGATTCCAACAAAAGTTAACAACTCAAAATCATAAGGTAATAATTTAGAAATAGACATAAGCATCTCTGAGAAAATTGAAATGCAAAAGGTTCTTTGAGGATCTAATATGAAATAAAAAGATAGCATATCCCAATTGCTTCTTAGTTCTTATAAATAGTAGGGGTGTCAAAAGCAGGTTATGGGTTAGATTCGGGACAATCTGATTCCGACCCACTATTGTTTGATCTGATCTGAACCCGACCCATTTTTGCAAATATGTCAAAAATTTCAACTTCGACCCGACCCATCGAATTTCCGAGTTGACTCGACCTGACATGAAACCACGAGAGCAAAAGGTTACCTTTGCAACAAGCGAGCGCCCTCGTTACTTCTGATCCAATAAACGGCCAGAGCTGTCGTGACTTTCAAAGATCGATCCAATGATCCCTTCCATCATGGTCGTTACTTCCGATCCAACGATCCTCTCGTCGTTGTCTTTCTAAACGGTGAGTTCTCGTGACTTCTGACCCGACAAAAGGAACGACGTCGAAGGAGGCAAGCTATTTGCTATCGTGACTTCTGACCCGACAAAGCCGGCGTCAATTCATCGAAGCCTTGAAAGAGGCGAGACTCGTGACTTTCAACCCGACAGAAGGAAAGTCGTCGAAGGAGGCGAGCTATTTGCTATCGTGACTTCCTACACGACAAAAGGTGGTGTCAATTCGTCGAAGCCTTAAAGGAGGCGAGACACATGACTTCTGACCCGACAGAAGGCGATATCGAAGAAGCATGTCGTGACTCATGAATTCTGACTTGACATTAGGAATGACGTCGAAGGAGATAAGGCAATGAGCTGTCGTGACTTCAGAACCGATAGAAGGAACTTAGGAACTACATCAAAGGATGGAAGGATGCGTCAAAGCCTCGAAGGAGTGAGTCCATTCTGGGTTGAAGTTGGGTTTTCAGGTCGACCCAAAATCGACCAGAATTCGCAATCAAGTCAAAATTTTAAATCTGAACCTGACCCGTTTTTCAAATGGATTAACCCTACAGGGAATTTTCAGGTCAAGTTCGTGGTCGAATTTTCAGGTCGTGTCAAATATTGACACCTCTAATAATTAAATAGATAAAGCGCTCAATTTGTGTTGGTCCATTTGGCTTATAAAAAGTTTCATGATATTGCCAAAGAGGATTGTAGAACTAGAATCAATCTACCAGTATCAGGAGTCATTTGCCTCATATGAGATTAAAAATTTAGAAAAGATATGAGATTCTTTCTTTTCAAACCAAATCTTAAATTTAGGATAAGCTTTTTCAATGTGTAAGAAGAAGCAATTACACAACTCTTCTTGGCCTATTGGTTGAGAGCTTTGACTTCCAACTAAGAGGTCCAAGGTTCGAGTCTATGTGTATGCGTTGTGTGTGTGAGTTTGCCTTAATTGGCCTAAATGTCCCAAAAAAAAAAAAAAGATAGTATACAGGTAAGAAAAACAAAAGCTTACATAAAAATATGAAGCAATTGTCAAAACCCTATCAGCACATGCTGCTTAAGAAAAGAAACAGTGAAAATACAAGTAAGAAATGAAAAAAATGAAGTAGAAAGGACTCAGATAAGCAATCAGCAAGAGAGCTCCCGAGCGTCCAAAATTTCCCTGGTTGCCAAAAAGAAAGCAGCAGCCGGCCATCCGAGGGGATAAAAAAGATTGCAATCATCATAGTCCTTCAAAACATCCAGCCAGTCCCTGGTTGCTCGAAGAAGCCGGCCTAGGGGCACCAAAATACCTTCCACAGCAAAGGCAAAGATCAAGTGAGCATATCTTGAAAGCATTTTTTCCTATGAATCTTGAGATAGACAGCCCTGTTAATCTTAGAAGTGATGGCAGATACACTATCAGAGCAATTTCCAAATAGTCTATCATTCATGGATCTCCAAATGAAATAGACAATGGCTGAAATAGATAGGAAATAGTAATTTTTCATATTGCTAGTAACTTCCAGCTCCTCAATATCACTATAAACTTGCCACAAATTAGGCCTAAACAGCATGGATTGCATTCTCGGCAAGAATCTCAGCAAAATACTGAAAGTGAAATCACATTCAAAAAATAGGTGATTCTGGGTCTCAAAATTAGAGTTGCAAAAGACGCATGAAGTGCCAACCGAAAGACCCCTAGCCGCAAGATTAGAAGCAGTTTTGAGACCCTCTTTAAAAGCCAACCAGGAATAGATAGAAAATCTAAGAGAGTTGTGTTTATGCCAAACAAATTTAAACCAGTTAACCTTCTCATTATCCAGATAGAACTCGTTAAGAAAAGTTTTGAAAGAAGGCTTAACAGATTTAGCCCAACCGCAATCAACCAGTTCCTCAGAAATAGGAATAGAAAGAATCAAATCAGTTAAGTAAGCAGGAAGAGAAGCAGGCAGAGACCAAATGCCATTAGAGATAAAACTGCCAACAACTACATTTGAATTGTAAATAAGAAATTCAAGGTTATCCTGCTTCAGTCGATCAGCCACCGAGCGCCCAAGGCACCAAGGGTCCCAATAAAAAGAGAGTTTACTTGTAGTAATGATTTTGAAATTCAAAGAGTGCAGAAGACTTTTGGCCACATCACATAAATTTTTCCAATATATAGAGCATTTGGTAACCTGGGAATTCCAAAAAGACCCATACTTTTCCTTCCACCAACAAAAAAGGAAGCTTTTAGAGCTATAAAAACGCCATATAACAGTGCATCCGCAGGCATAATATAGAGATTCAATAGATGGTATGCTCAGCCCGCAATAGATCTTAGGTTTGCAGGTATCCTTCCAAGATATCAAATGCATTTTACGTTTTTGAATATCCCCATAAAAAAGAAACCTGGAGCAGAGACTTTTAAGCTTTTTAATACAGGTTTTGGGTATCAGTGTGCCACGAACCCAATAGAGCAAAATGTTGTTGATAGTGTACTTAAGGTATTGAAGTCTACCAGCCATAGAAAGGGACCTCGCCTTCCAACCATCCAGGGAAGTAGTAATTTTATGCATAAGGGGTTGAAAGTCACCAATTTTCAACTTCCTATAAAATATAGGAATGCCCAGGTATTTAATCGGGGTGGAAGAGATAGGAATATTCAGGATATTACAAACAGCCTGCTCCTGATTAGAGTTCTTAGAGAAAACAATTTTGCTCTTGTTGCTGTTAACCCGAAGACCCGAGAAATTAAAGAAGCCCTCAAGAATGGAGTTCAAGCAATGAGCATTGTCCCGAGTGGCTTCAGCAAACACCAAAAGATCATCAGCATAAAGGAGATGAGAAACAGAGGTGTTACCAGCTTTCAAGCCCAAGAAATTATTATTGAGACTGGCCTCTTCAAAAAGAGAGGATAGACTGTCCATGGTGATGCAAAAAAGGTAAGGGGATAACGGGCAACCTTGCCTGAGACCCGAAGAGGAAGCAAAGTAGCCCTCAAGCCCCCCATTGATAGATACAGAGAAGTGGACATCAGCAATACAACCATAAATCCAGGAAACAAACTTATCAGGAAATCCAATAGCCAGCAATCGGTCAATCAAAAATTTCCTAGATACAGTGTCAAACGCCTTGTGAATGTCAAATTTGGCACAAAAGTATTGCTTCTTGTGGTTAGAATTGAAATCTTTGAAAAGCTCAGCCGCTAAAAGAATGTTGTCAGAAATAATTCTGTCTTTGATGAAACCAGACTGGCTAGGATGAATGATCAAGGGCATAACATCTTTCATTCGATTGGCAAGGAGTTTGGCAATAATCTTATAAAAAGTATTGCAAAGGGATATGGGTCTGTAATCCACAATATCCTGAGCATGAGGCCTTTTGGGGATAAGGGCAATAGCTGTAGCCTTAGCTTGTTTGGGCATAGTAGCAGTGGTAAAGAAAGATAACACAGCCTCACAGAGTTGTCTGCTAGTAATGTTCCAAGTTGATTTGTAGAATTCAAAAGTATAGCCATCCGGGCCAGGGGCCGAGCAAGTGGGAGAAGAGAAGACAACATTTTTAATCTCATCCACAGTGACCGGAGCAACCAAGAGAGGAATGAGGCTGGGTGGAAGCTGCCGAAGAATAGGAGTATTCCAGCTAGTAGTGTTCTGAGGGGAAGCCGTGTTGAAGAGCTTATGAAAATGATTAACAATGGCTTTGTTAATATCAGCAGGATTGGAAAAAGTCCCCTCAACAGTGGTAATGCATTTGATCTGATTAGAGTTTTGTCTAACATTGATCCTGGAATATAAAAACTTTAAATCATCCTCCCCATTCGAAAGCCATTTTGCTTTTGCCCTTTGAATAATCCAAGAGGACCAGTCAGAGTTTTTAACCGCAAGCTTGTGGTTAATATCTTTAAGAGCCAAATTGAGGTCATGATCAAGAGGATTATCCTGAATTTGACAAAGAAAAGAGTTTTGTGAAGCAGTAAGTTCAGAAATATCATAGAGGAGGTTATTGGAAGAAACCCAATTTTTGGATTTGATACTGATCTTGAGAGTCTTAAGCTTTTGAAAAAAAGCATAAATCGGACTGCTGTGGAATCTTTGAGAAAAAACCTGAATAAGAGTGTCCCAAAATTCAGAGTTAGACAACCAATAATTCTTAAAAAGAAACCGGTGCTTCTTGTGTTTGTTAAGATCAATTTGCAAAATGATGGGAGAGTGATCTGAAATCTGAGGGTTGTCCACAATGTAAAAGGAGGTAGGAAAATTCCCAAGCCAACGGTCATTGACTAACATCCGGTCAAGTTTGATGTGTATCGGGTTGTCAATTCTTTGGTTAAACCAAGTGAAGTAGTGGCCAATAGAAGAAAGATCATGAACAGCAATATTAAAAATCATATTGTTAAAGTCGGCCACTTTGCTATTCGAGAGTAAAGAACCTCCCGCTTTCTCATTAGAAGACCTGCAGCAGTTAAAGTCCCCTAGAATAATCCAGGGGATCGAAATACCAGGGGCAATGTCGGTGAGATCCTTCCAGAGAGTGAGCCTTTCTTCCAAAGAATTCGAAGCATAAACAACAGAAACACAGTAAACTTCCACATCACCAGAGAAAACCGAGCCATGGATTAACTGGCTAGAAGTAAAGGCAGGCTTGAAACTCACAGTAGAAGAGTTCCATTTAATCCATATACGACCAGGGGAAGCTAAATCAAAATTATCGAAGGAGCCTTCAGTGGGGAACACAGAATGTGTAGAGTTGAACCAGAGGTTGTCATGAGAAGAAGGGGTAATTCTTGTTTCCAAAAGGAAAAGCAAGTCCAGATTATAGTTTTTAACTAGATTTTTGCAACAAAAAACCTTGTCAGGGCTGTTGAACCCATGGGTGTTCCAGGACGCCATGAGGGGGATCCTGGTCATTGGGATTTAGAGGTGGGGGTGGTGGCCTTTTTGGCCGATTTGGCTCTTGTGGACTTGGCTGTTGAAGTGGAAGCTACATTTTGAGGAGTAGGTTGGCTATTGCTGGAGGTATTGGGTTTTTTGGTGGAGTCAGGTGGTTTATCCGGTTGGTCACGATGGGTGGTAGAAGAAGAAGGATGGAAGTCTGACTGGGCAGATGAGGATTCTGGTAAGTGGTCTTGGTCAGTAAGGGCATCAAATTTATTTTTAGTTGGGACAGGAGGGGAAGTATGCAGAGTGGGTGAGGGGATAATAATGGTGGTAGGTGAGGGTGGAATGAAGTCCTCAGAAGGCGAATTAAGGTTAGGTAAAAGAGTGGCTATTTCAACAGCCTTAGCAGTAGGTGGGTCTGTTGAAAGAGAGGTAGAAGGTGGAGGGGGTTGGGACTGAAAGGTAGTAGAACTGGGCGGCTTAGGAATGTTCAACCTCGGGGGTAGCTTCCTGGGTTTGCGGCTGGTGCTTCTGCCACGGTTTTGGCTGGTCTCAGTGAGCTGAGGAGTAGGGTTTTTAGGGCAGGTGTTAGGAGAATGCATGATGGAGTTACAGAAGGAGCAATGAGAGGGCTTCCAGTCGTATAACACAGTGAGAGGGAACGTTTTGTCATCCACGGTGTAGTAAATCACATCCGGCAAAGGCGAAGCACTACTCACCTGGACACAAACCCGGGCAAAGGTGAGTCTCGTTTTGGCCGCAGTGAGTGCGTCCACCGCGAGCGGGATGCCGACGCAGCTCGCAATCTTGGAAATGCCCTCCGGCGTCCAGCAAGAGAGCGGGAAATTTTTGATTTTGATCCAGAGGGGGATCGATGGAAACTCCTCACGAACGGGGGTGAAGTCCGGAGTCCACTTCTGCAAAATGAAGGGCTTTCCGAAAAAGAACCATGGGCCACCAGACCAGGCCATATCATAGTCTTCGCGGTTGTTGAACTTGAGAAGAAAGAAGCCGTCATCTAGGGTAAGCAGAGAGAGGGATCCTTTCAAGTTCCATGCTTTTTTGATAGTGGTAAGCAAGGCTTCATAGTACGGCCGTCTACCGATGGAATAGCCGACCAGGGACAGGGACCATTCAGGAGCTCCGGCGTTGAACTGAGCAGATGTGAAATGAGCCGTAGCGTTCTCAGTGGGAAAGTGAGAGATCGAGGAAGTAAAGTCGTTTGAGACAAGCGGTTGGGAGGCGATGAGGCTCTTCCAGTCTCTAAGAAGAAGAGTAGAGGAGGAGGAGGGTGGATTGAACGGAGGATGAGGGAGAAATGACATCCCAGGGGAGATAATCCCCGTGGGAAGGGTGGTGGCGGCCAGGGAAACTCAGAGGAAGCCAAACCCTAGCAGAGCTCAGAGATATATTTTTCCGCCCCAAGAAGAAGCAATTTATTATACTCTTTTTAATTTGATTGACATTGTCTCTTCCCTTTTATAGTGTACTTCTTTTCATGAGTTGCTAAATTAGAACTTCTTCTAATCTTTCAACATCGAAATTTACCAATCTATCCGAGCACATTATATCCCATAAAATGATTGAATCAAAGAAACTTGTTTTTGAGAAAATGATGTGATTATTCATCAAAAGGTATCTCATTTGAGAAAGGATATATATATATTTTAGTTTTATACATCAAAATCAAGTTCTTTACAAGCAGTGTGGGACTAAAATTGACTTTGACATTGCGGCAGAAGAGAGAGGTGGAAGGACACATGCCACAGGGCAAAAACTGGAGGATTTTACATATATAATTAGTTACTTTAAACTAATTATGCAGTTTATAAGTTAGTTTAACTTATCAATAATTATTAAAGGGAGTTCGTGAGGTGCGAGTACACCCCTAAGTCAAGAAACCATTCGCTGTTGGGTTAGGTTTCGGGAGCAGCGACCAAGGCACGAGTTGTAGAATTTGTGGTGACGGGAGTATAGTTCATATTAAGTCGGTGCTAGTAGGCGGAGGCAGAATGACCTCTTTTGAGGCATATCTGGCAGGTCGTAGGAGGGTTCGACTGATTTCGAGTGGACGAGGTTCCACGAGAGAGATTTCTGCCGCATCGTTCGTATTGTTGATCTCTTCACTGAGAAGGAGAGGGTACAATTGATCAAGGCTGATGGGCGTTAGCATCGTTCGTATTGCCGTTTTGAAGGCTTGATAGGATGTCAGAAGACCGTTTAAGATATAGAGGATGATGTCCTCCGTGTCAACCGTGGATCCAGTGGATGCGATTTGATCAACCAAAGATTTTATATCCGTGAGGTAGTGTCATGGAAGTCTTCATAGAGATACGGTAAAGATTGACAATATATGGAAGAATGGAGGAGGAAATCATAGAACGGATGGCTGCCGCCATATTTTGATTGATAAGCAGCCATTGATCGTAAAAGGATATTTGGGGTGGTTGATCCGTCCGAGCGAGCTAAGGATCGGGGAGACGGAGGAATGGACAGATCAAGAAACTTTTCAAACTTGTTTGCGCATAATAATTTTATGATTTGAGATCGTCACATGTGGTAGTTGTCTGTGGATAAAGGAATGGGAACGATGTTCTTGAGATTTCCGACGATGAATTTCAGAGAAGATTGGATGGTGATCTCATCTTGCGTTGCCTGTTCTTGATTTCCGCCGAGCTGGGATGAGGAAGAACTTGCCATGGCTTCGGAACTTGTTCTCCCCCGCTCTGATACCATAAAGAGATTTAATATCTCTGTAGTATACCGCATGACTCAAGAGAACAAGAAGAGAGACAGGACAAGCGGTCAAGAATAGAATTATTCATTGGATATCTAATAGACCTAGAGTACAAGCTATATATAGATTGAAGGATAATAATAGGTGTTACAGTACACCAATATTAATCTGACAAGTGTACATATATGATAGGTTATGTGTTGGGTTTATTTTCATTCTATATTAACAATGATGCATTTATTTTTGATAAAAAATAGAATAAAAAGACGAATTTATAATAAAATATGATGATATTAAAAAATAATAAATAATTGAATATCATTATCACATACAATAATTTATTTAAAAAAAGTTAAATAAAAGTCTCTAAAATTTTAACTAAATTAATATTCGAAAGAAGTCACCAACCAACTATGGACTTTCTCACCCACAGCAGAACTGCAAGTCCGCACCGAACACCCGCCTTATCACGCAATCATGCCCTTATATTCTTCGCCGCACTGATCCCGCCTCCATTCCACTAAACAATGGCAGCCAGCCACAACAGTCCTATCAACTTTCCACAACATAGATCACTCAAACGGGCGGCCCTTCTTGCCCTCCTCCTCTATATGGCTTCCCTACCTGCTGCCACCGCTCAGCCGCCACCGCTACCGAGACTGGTGACCAATAATGGAGCCCCATACAACGCGACCGTCAGCCCAACGCTGTCCATCATCATCATAGCCTTCATCGGCGCTTTATGCGTGCTGATCTTCTTCTTCATCTACATACGCTTCTGTATTGGCGGCCATAGATCCCTCGTGACTCCGGCGGCGATCGCCCTACCCCAGCACAGGGGGCAGATCAGAGGCTTGGATTCAGCTCTGCTGGAGACATTTCCGACGATGGTGTACTCGGATGTGAAGGGGCGTAAACTAGGTAAAGAATCGCTAGAGTGCGCGGTCTGCCTCTGCGAATTCGAGGACGACGATCTCCTCCGCTTACTTCCAATATGCAGCCATGTGTTCCACCGCAACTGCATCGATGTCTGGCTTGATTCACACGTCACCTGCCCCGTCTGCCGCAGCAATCTCGCTGCTAATCCGTTTCCGGAGACCGATCATGCCACCATTGCCGTTGATCAGGAGGTGGATTTGACGGATCTGGTTCGAATCGGGAGCCAGAGGAGGTTGAGATCAGGGTCTGTGAGAGGGGTTCCTATGGGTTCGGTATCGAGAGCGGATTGGGAGGCAGTGGTTGCTGGTGGGGACGGAAGATTCAGGCTGCAGCTGCCCGAAGATGTGAGGATGGAGATATTGGAAGCAGGGCTGCTCCGACGATCGGCGAGTTTGGGGTTTTTTGCGGCGAGAAGGGAGGGGAGTTCGAGGAGAGGGTATAGGGATGGTCGAGTCGGCGTTTGGAGGAGTCTCCGGTTAGCGCAGTCGGCGCGGTGGCCTATTTTTGGGAGGAACTCGTCGGCGAGGGGAAGAGAAGTGGTGGTTGAGGCCGGATTCGTGCCGGGAGACTGGAAAGGAGGTCGGCTTGCTTCAATTAAAAGATCTTTTGGCATGATTAATGGAGGAGGCAATGGCGGCAAAAGAGGCGGAGATGTTGGCATTGGCGACACCGGCGGAAGCAGAGTGAAGCCGAGCGACGAAGATGCTTCCACGGCGGCATACCCTCAGGTATGAAAGCTTGATGTTGGAAAGTTGAAAGTTGAAATTTTACTTGACAGCGTTATTAGATAAGCGGCGAGGTAACGGCGTCGTTAGTGTTGCATGGGCGCAAGTAGTTCGCAACTTTGACGGGGGTGATGGGAATACGGTAAGGTATATGATTCCGAGGGACATCTTAACGGTGTGGATAATACTGGTATATATCCCGAACTATACGGTGAATTGTCTTACTTCTGAATATATTTGTACTATAAATTTTGTTTATATGTATTGCTACGAAGTATGAAAGTTATAAGTAGTAGTATAAATGCATTTAAAACTTTTGAACCATTCGTGGAATGTTTTGTAGGCGTTTGAATTAACTTTTAGTTAAGAATTAGAGAATTTTAAGAGGCCTAGGTGAGTATGGAGAATAGAGAATGATGAATTAGATGCAAAGTATTTTAAATAAAAAAGTTTTGAAAGTATCAAATATTCAAAAAGCTAAAATAAACCCAAAATGTGCTTCCTCATCATTTTTTTGTAGGGCTTATCGCGCTATAAGGAATGGGTACACAAATTGTATATGGCATGTGGCATGAGCCAATAAATGATTGCTTAGCTTTATATCTTGTTTGGTTCCAAGACGAATCCCATGAGCATGGGACTTTGCTAGCAAGAGCAAGTCCTTATAGATGAATATGTACTATGAATGTGGAGGAGAGTCCCTAGAGGCTTTACTTTAACTTTTGGGCTCGAATGACAAGTTCCATAAGGTGATTATACCTATAAGTTTATGACTATCTGAGTTTGAGGGGACAATAGTGATAGACCCCTGAGATGGATTCTTCTTCTAGCCAGATCGGGGGATGCAAGTGAAAACTAAGGAGGTTGATCTCATCCTTGAAAAATGTGCTTAAATTTCCTGATGTTTTTCTTAGAACAATTCTTCGATTGAGTTGATCATGGCTAGTCACGTCTCCTATTGGCAAGTGCCTTAAACATGCAATGTAATTGCTTTGCACGAGTACTCTTATTGGAACCTACTAGGTACAAAATAAACATGCACCTACATGGATATGTACGAACGCATATTTAGTTTCTCGATTTGCTTCTCTCTTTGACAAGCAAGTGGAAAAAATAAATATTTAATACTTTACTTAAAATAGTAACTAAGAGTAGCTATAAGTTATTTGTCTATTATTATTGTTGTCTTTTTTTGCCAATGTCTTTTTTTGCAATCCACAAAAGAACCAAAATCTGTTAAATCAAGAAACTCTAAGACTCCTTCATTTACTAATTTTTTTTATTCTCTCAATAGAGATATGTCCTAATCTCCAATCCTATAATTTTTAAGATTTATATTGAATGGTACCACACTTAATATAACATCATCATGTATAATCAAAAGGATATAATCAAAGTGGAATCCATATCAAGTTCAAACTAGTCATTAATTAAAGTAACTTCACAAATGATTATATTATCTTTTAACAAATGAAAAAAAAAAAAAAAAAACAAAAAAGATTCCAACAAAAGTTAACTCAAAATTAGGATTGCAAGCGAACCAAGCGTTCGACGAGCTACTCATTGCTTGGTTTGATTAAAGCTCGTTTGTGATCGTTTAATTAACTAAACAAACAAACTTGAACAATATTTTAAATACTCTCCTTAAATAAACAAGCTTAAACACTAATATGTTAGGCTCATTTATATTCGTGAACAACATCATTTAAGCTCGTGAACAAGCTTGACATTAGGCTCTATAAGAAGCTCGATTCGTGCTCGATTAATGTACAAGAGATTTCAGATTTGTCCATGTTTGATTAATTGTTTGTTTAAAATATTCATGAAAAAATATAAGATGAATCATAGATAACTGGTTCGTGAACGAGCTCATTTGATATTTTTATAAAATCACTAAATATGTTCACAAACATGCTCGATGTAATTATTTGTTAGGAGATTTCATAAAGCTCGTTTGTTAAGTTAATGAACATCTAGAAGTAGAGCTCATTTATATTTCTTTAAGGCTTGTTTGTTTAAAGCTCCATAAATACTAAACAAACTGAACATGAACCGAACAAAAACCAAACATGAACACTTATTAATTTAAACGAACCAAACATGAACACAAATAATAAAGCTCGAATCAAACATGAACCAACCTTGAACAAGTTGATAATAAATGAACACAAACATGAACACTCACATACTCGACTCGGCTCGATTCATTTCAAACCCTACTCAAAATCAGAAGGCAATAATTTTGAAGTAGACATAAGCACCTTTTGAGAAGATTGAAATGCAAAATGTTCTTTCAGGATGTAATAGAAACAAAAATATAGTATATCCCAATAGCTTCTTAGTTCATATAAATAGTAGGGGTGTCAAAAGAGTGTATTGGGTGGGGTTCGGGTAGAACCCAATCCCGACCCGCAACTGTTTGATCCGATCTGAACCCGTTTCGCTTTTGCAAACATGTCAGAAATTTCAACTCGGATTAAATCCATCGGATTTCTAGGTTAACTCGACCCAACACAAAACCAGGGAGCAAAAGGTTACCTTCGCAACTAGCGAGCTCCCTTGTTACTTCCGATCCAACTAACGGCCAGAGTGGTCGTGACTTCTGATGACTAATCCAATAATCTCTCATGTCGTCATCGTTACTTCCGATTGAACGATCCTCCCATCGTCGTCATTCTAAACGACGAGCTGTCGTGACTTCCGACCCGATAGAAGGCAGCGTCGATTTGTTGAAGCTTCAAAAGAGGCGAGACTTGTGACTTTCGACCGACAAAAGGTAGCGTCGAAGGAGATGAGGCGATGAGCGGTCGTGACTTCTGACCCGATAAAAGGAACTTATGAACAACATCGAAGGCATCAAAGCCTTGAAGGAATGGGTTTGCAGGTTGAAGTTGGGTTTTCAGGTTGACTTGAACCCGACATGAATTTGCAATCAGGTCGGGATGTTAAACCTGAACCCGGCCCCTTTTTCAAACCGGTTGACCCTAACTCGAAACTTTTGGGTCGGATTTTCGGATCGGGTCAAATATTGACATCCCTAATAAGTAGATAAAGCGCTCAATTTGTGTCGGTCCATTTGGCTTATAAAACGTTGCATGATATTGCCAATGGGGATGCTAAAACTAGAATCAATCTACCAGTATCATGAGTTATTTGACTCATATGAAATTAAAAATACAGAAAAGATTTGAGATTCTTTCTTTTCAAACCAAATCTTAAGTTTAGGATAAACTTAAAAAAAAAAAAACAAAAAATTTTTTTTTTATTTAAATGAGTTAATTTAACTTAGTTAATTAGTTAACTTAAATTAATTAATATTATTATTATTTTATTAAAATTAGTTAATTCTTTTTTTATTATACATATATTATTATTCCTAAAAAAATTGAAGATCCACTGAAAATTCGTCCGAAATCTTTAGGAAATATTTCATCAAAAATTTGCTGGAAATCAATTGAAAGTTCGTTAGAAATCCCTCCAAAATCCATCCAAAAATTTGCCGAAATTTTCAACATAAAATTTCTATCATAAATTCCGCGGATAATTTGCATTTTTTTGAGATATAATCACATCATTTTCTTAAATAAAATATCTTTTAGATGAAGATACGTCATGCAAGCATCTTTTTGTCATGTCGTGCATCATAATTTGAATATCTCTTGGAAATAGTATATCTGTTTTGTATCTATTTTTTTAGAAAATTCTATTTATATATTATATATAACAGCTGTAAGGTAGATATATATGAAAATATTTTTTTGGAATGCTTCGCTGCATCATTTTTGATGTTTAACCACATATTCTCGAACTTTTATTAGGTCCGATGTAAGGATGTTAGAGGAACGTCCGGTCGAAGGCAAAATCCCGCCAAAAAACTCGGTACTTGCTCGGTATTGCTAGGTATTAGTTGATAATAATGAGGAATACCGCTCTGTGAAGACCAATACCGAGTTATACCGAGCAATACCGAGTTGTACCGAGTTTTTTCTAGGAAAAACTCGGTACAACTTTTGTATAACTCGGTATTGCTCGGTATAACTCGATATTGAGTCTTCACGTGATGGTGTTCCTCGTTATTGTTTGGTATTGCTCGGTATTTGCTCAGTATTTCTAGTTTTTTGGCGCGATTTGGACTCTGACCGGACGTTCCTTTACGTCCGGTCGGAGGACATAATAATTGTTCCATATTCTCTCAGATGAAATACCTCCCAATTAAAATTGCATAATTTTTTTCAAATAAGATATTGTTTGAGATGAGGGTATATATCACACATTCTTCCCCAAATGAGAGAAATTTTCGGGTCCGCTCGTCGGGCCGCCAAATTCAAAAATCCACGTGCCATAATCCCAGTATTTGCCATCGGGTCATTTCGGGTTATCGGGCTGCTACGTGGCACATGTTTAGAGCATACCAAATGTAGAGCTACATCAGGTAACATGACATAATAAAATTCCCAAATGAGATGCCTATTGAGAAATAATCACATCATTTTCTCAAATGAGTTATATTTTAGATGAAAAGTCACATCCTCAACAGATAACAAATATCAAAGATAATAATTAATCAAAAGACAACAATAATTATCTTAATTTAATGGACCACTTAGATATTAAATAAATTTATTTAATTATTAGTTATATTAATTAAATAACATTTTATTAATATTTTTCTCTAAGATGGGGGGACATGTTGTGATATTTTTTGAAAAAATATCATATTGTACCATGATATATTTTCCTTTTTTTTTTCTTAATAACTTTTTGAATATTTAAATTTAATGAGTTCCCGATAATATTCCAACCTCTAACAACCTCCAATCTTCTTCTTCATATGTTGTCAATTTGTTAATGACCACAACTCATTCAAATGATGCCAATAAGTTTTCACAAAGTTTTAAATGGCGAATCAAACCCTAGTTTGGAACAATTATTACGATCGAATGAGAGAAACATTCGGTTCGCAGGCAAAAATCCCGCGGTACTGAGGTGTACCGAATTTTTTGAAAAACTTCCCTAGTTTGAGCTTCGATCTCACCTGTTGATGTTTTCCGCCAACTTGCTTTTGCGAAAGTTCAAACAACAATTCAAATCTTTGATCGAACCAAGATTTGATCGCATCGATATTTTCCACCAACAAGCTTCCTCAAATCTTTGAACGACAAATTCAAAGCTTAGTTTAAAATAAAATATGAATGTATAGATAATATTATGTAATCATGCATGATATAATTAAATAATTTAATATATAATAAATTATTGAGAAATAAAATAAGATTTTGGGTACACATTAAAATGTACATGGAATTATTATAAATAAAAGCATTTAAATATGATTTTATTAAATATATAAGATCTTGTTAGTAAAAGAGGAAATTGTTAAATAAAAAAATTGCAACAGTTGTGACTTGAACATTTAGAAAGCACTTCAAATCCCTTTATTATCTGTGCTCAAATCAGTGGAATCATCTCTTCTTATTTTCACTGATTTCAAAATAAATTAGGGCCATTATAAACAATAATTTTGACTCTAAATTTAAGTTTTCTTTGATATAATTTTTTTAGTGATTTATAAAATAATTATTTAGTACAAAAATTTTTTGAATTAAAAAATTTGTTTGAGACAATTTTTTCATTGCTTTATAAAATATTTTTTTAATATAAATTTTTTTTGAACCAGAAAAAATTTAATTAAAAAATTATTTTAAAATAATAAAAATGTTATCTCGAACGGAATCTTAATCATAAATAAATCATAAGAAATAAGAATTTATTATGGTTATTAGGGACAATAATAGCTTGGAGAATATGAGCATAAATGCGTTGAACAATTGGGAAAGGTTACAAAAAATGGAAAAAGAATTGTAAAAGGACTATAGTTCAGTTTGCTGATTTTTAGGAAAAAAATTATATTAGGATATTCCAATTGTTTTTTAAAAAAATCTTTTTTAAAATTTAAAATTTACTTTGAGATAAATATAATTTATAAATAATTTATTTTGTATTAATTTTATAATAAATCTAATAATATTAAATTCATCATGACCAAAAATTTGATCATAATAATATTCTAATATATTTTTTCCTTAATATTTATTCAAATATCTCTTTTGTTCTTACTATTGATCCATTGACGATCATTTAAATATAATTTTCTATTATATTTTACATTTGATCATTCATTTTAAGTCATTAATTTTAATTAGTAATGTAAGCATTTGCATATAAGAGCTTTAGCATTTATAACTGGCCGTTGAATGATTAATCAAAGGTTGCCACTATTTTAAGGTCAGTCTAAAAATTAAATTTTAATTGGAATAACAAAAATAACAGTTACTGAATAAGGGCCGTTTGGGCCAAGCCGTATTAAATTTTGAAATACAGTTAATACGTATTGGGCCTGAAAGGAAAGCCCATATTTATGAGTACATTCACACAAAACAGAAAATTGAATGGGTTGGGAAAGAAATTGAATAAAAATATCCTAATATGGAAATAGGGTGCAAAATAGTCCAGCAGACATGTAAGCTGGCTCGAGTTCAACTCGTTAACAAATTTGTGAGTTGAGCTTATTGAGTTTCGAGCTCAAATTCGATCCTAAGGACGCTCAGCTCAATCACTCTTGAGCAGCTCGAGTGCGGAATTAGAACAGTGGAACCATGGAATTGAGGATGGCGGAATTGTCGCGGGCTCAGATGTAGAAGGCGAAATCGCGGGGTAGGTTTGGAAGCGGATCGTGGAATCGTGAGGCAGGCTTGGACGCCAAAGGCGGAATGGGGAAAGGCAGGGGCAGGCTGTAAAGGCGAAATTGGAGCTTGAACCACAAAATTGAGCCGCTCAATGTACTCGTTTTTAGTGGTGGCATGAGTTCAGCTCGAGCTTGCCTTTTAGGCTCGACTTGAGTTCGAGCTTGAATTTGCCTCACAAGTCGAGCTTGAGTTAGGCCTGACTCGGGCTCGACTCAACTCGTTTGCACCCTTGTCTAGACATAAACAGATTCATTTGTGATAGTTTTTTTTTTATTATTTTACTTTTTAAACCTCAACTATAGTTATTTTTCATTGTATTCAAGAATTTTTTATGCTAGAAGGTTAATTTTTATATTATCTTTTAAAAAGTTTTTTTTTCTTCACGGTAAATTTAATCATTTATAATCATCTTACAAAAAATTATAGTCATTTTAAATAAGCCCATAGATATAAAAATATCATGAGATAAATACTCGACTACTCCAAAGATTTTTCTTTTCTCCATGGGATTGCCACAATTTTCAAAACTCACAATCAAACAATAATGAAGTATATAATTTATTTATTAAATATATAAGTAAATGATTATAGGCGGTGATAAATAAGTATATAATTTTTTTTAACACAAAAATAAAGGTTACATCAGCATAAAAAGAAAAGCTAGCAGATAAAAAAATAAACAACATAGAGAATTAGAAAATAAAAGCGAGCTCAGAACAAAGACAGAGCTTTCAGCGTCCAGTGTGTCCTGCACGGAACCTCCAGAAAGCGAAGAAAGCACCCCGAGAAAGCACACCTACGGTTGCCACCAGCAAAGAAGGACCAGGACGCGAGCCCCAACCACATCATAGCCCAAAGCCTCACGTAGCAGCAAATCAAACAGTAAATCCGCCAAATCCCGAGAAGAAACAGCAAGAATCAACAAACATACGAAACGAAAAATCATCTCCTGCGTCGACCTCTCCCCCAAA
>NW_021319279.1:1042164-1058334 GCF_001605985.2 Dendrobium catenatum | reverse complement strand
AGCGCGATTTAAAGGACCCATCCAAGAAACCGGGGTCACAAACATGACTAACCACCATAATGAAAGGAAAAGGCAGAAAAATGAGAGGGCAAACTTCCCTGGACAGTAACCTGAAGAAAACAAGCCCTAGCGGCGGAGACGAGAGTCCAGGCGGCGGCGCGATGCCCAGCCGTCGCGAGCGGGAGTTATCGTGAGCTAAACGACGGAGACGCGAGCAAATCGGCGGCGATATGCCCTAGCCGTCGCGGGCTTGATGCCCTAGCGGGAGTTTTCGCGTGAAGCTCATAAATTTTTTTTTTAAAAACTCTTTGATTAAATAAGTATATAAATTTCAATCATAATCTGTTTGATATATCAAACTCAGCTATATTTAACAATACATATATATAATTAATTAATTTAACACTCATTTAATTTTAATTGAACTCGACTTTGACTCGATCACTAGAGCTAGTTTGGAAAGCACGAATTTGACTCATAAATAATTAAAAATATTTAGTATATAATATTCTGGCATTAACTTTGAAATTTACTTTAATTTAAACGAGGTTGTCCTTAAGCTTACGAGTCTAGGCTGAGCTTAAGTATAGGCTCGAGCTCGAGCTATATCATGGTTCTATAAGTTTGAATTGTAAGCTTGCTAACTAATCGAGTTCAAGTCGGCTCAGTGAATTTTTTTTTTAGTTAAAAGCAAGAAAAAAGCGATATTTATATATAGCATGCAAACATATTAGTATGTAAATTAAATTTGTTTTAAAAAATACAAAAAATCATTTCAAATTTAGATTTCATTTAGAATGACTTTCTTAATGCTTCTTAAAGTAGCTTTTTTTAGTATAAAAATTAAAAATTTTATACTAAAAAACTTTTTTAAGAAGTAATAAGAAAACCGTACCAAGCAAAGACTTGGCTTTGTTTGAGACAATTTTTTTATTACTTCTTAAAATAATCTTTTAGTATAAAAATTTAATTTTTATACTAAAAATCTGATTTAAGTAGCAGGAAAAAGCCGTCCAAACGAAGCCTTAGTCTTCAATATAAATACAAAATTCTCCAAAGGTAGATAGGTTGAAGAACGGGACCGGAACTCCTGCATGGAGTAAAAATACTTTAATGATCATAAATGTTTTTTTTTTATTATAAGTATGATATATATGATATATTTTTTGTATGCAAATAATCCAAGGAATTCAATCAACTCAAAGTTAGTTAAGCACAATACCATTATCATTATCTCTTTAATTATAATTATACTTAACACGTTTGAAAAAAAAATTTAATGTGATGTGTAAAATATCTAACATTAAGTAAATTTATCAACAAGAAAAACTCTTAATTAATGAACATTTAATATATTATGATTTAGCTTATTTTTTAGTTAATGCATTGATAATGTAATTAATAAATAAAGCCTATTTGAAAAATTTTAATCAATATATTATAAATTTAGGATCAAGTAAATGTCATAATAATAATTTGTGCTCAATAATCTTATACTAAGTAAATTTAGTATATGATCATGAATTAAATAAATATTTAAAATAATTCTACATATTAAAAAATATGAGATAATTCTAAAAAACAAAAAATCAACTCAAATAAATTATAATAAATTATTAAATACATTTATAAGTTTTGAATTGTATTTTCAATAAATATAGATAAAATCTAATTAATTTTAGTTATGTATATATCATTCTAGAGGCATTTGATAAGACAATCAATGTGCAATGAAATTCATGACAAATCACACTTAGCTAAATTCATTTAGTATATTTGAGCTTTTCTCTAAGTGACCAATCCTCCAAGCTAGTTAGCCTAATAAAAGACTTCTTTGTCTTCATAGTTTTTATAAAAAGAATAAATTATAAAAAACTATTTAATAAATCATTAGACACTGGAGAAATTTCATTATTATTTAGCTATTAGTAAGCCACAAATAAGTCACAAATGTTCATGTGACAAACATGTTGTTGGTTGACAAACATCAAATATCGATAATGGACAAACATTAGGTGCTACAGTGTTAAGTGATAATTAATAGTACACACTATTTGACATTTGGTATTAGTAATGAGTGCCGGTCATTCTAAACATTATAGGGGGCATTGGGATAGTGATGGTGAATAATGGTTAACTAACATAGGGCATCTATCACTGAAAAATGTGGAGAAAAATCAATTTAATCTTTCTCTTGATACCAAAGGATAACTACCGGCTTAATAACATGCATCGAATATCGGTGCTCATTCAATGTTAGACATTAGTCATTTGTAAAAAAAAATATGAAAATAGATGATAGGAAATGTCATAGGTGAAGCAAAAACTATTGGAGATTTTCCAAAAGTCTTGTGACAAGGTGTAATCAACAAAATATTTTTAATGATAGAAGTGAGATCAACATATTTTTTAATGATATAAGTGAGATCAATTGATCAAATAGTCGAGCATTGAACATCATTAAATGACATACATGTATCAAACATCAACCATATATAAGCATCAAGTGATGGTTAACGAGGAATATTGAAAGTTGAGGATAGTGAGTGGGATCATCTAAGTCATTCTCATAATATGAGGGAAGGTTAAATGACTAAGAAGCCGGTCATAGAACATCAATGGCTAACATTCATCATAATGGTGGTAGGTTATATTTGGTAGCCCTTTCAATTATGCTTGCTTTTAAGTTCTTTTCAAATAATTCAGCATGATTTTGCTCGGACTACATTCATATCATCATAAGATAAATTCTCTTAAATAAAAAGAAAATATTTTTTTCAATTTGCTATAGCATTGCAACAATTATGTCAAATTAAAATAAACATCTACAAAACAGGTATTCAAATTGTGTGTGTGTGTGTTTTTTTTTTTTCTTTTGCTGAGACTAGCATTGGTTTAGACATAACATGATCAATTTGATAAACAAACACCATTAAAACATATTTATCATATGAAATTTTCTAATCTGCACAATTAATTTAGGCTTCGTTTGGAACAACTTTTGTATTACTTTATTAAACAATTTTTTAGTAAAAAATTTTATACTAAAAATTTGTTTCATAAAATAGTAAGAAAATTATCTCATTCCTTATATCTGCTTAAGCATTTGGCAATCTCATCATGAAATAATAAATAAATTCCATCAATCACATCAGTTGCACTTAGTCTTCTTAATCTTAGAGAAGTCAACCCTTTCACTCCAATTAATTATGCTTTTATTTCTTTTAGGAACACAAATTTCAACATCTACCCAACCCACATGGAAGAGACAACAATATGAATATGAGAGATACATTGATACCTTTCAATAAATGCTGATTAATTTAGTTTATTAGTTGAAAATTTTGACGATCAACTAAAAGATTTTGAATTTGAAGCTATGATGTCTGGTATGAATTTGTCGTAATTAGCTCAAAATTAAAAAAATAATTCAATCAAAATTTCCAAAGAAATTTTAGGCATAGACTGAATAAAAGATTCAGATGCAGTCTATCTTGATCTGTTGGTAGGAAATTTAGACTGTCAACTAAGAGGTCTTGAATTTAAAACTTACAAATGTGATGTGTGTATGAGTTTGTATTTAATTAGCTCAAAAATCTTAAAAAAATGAAATAAAAATTTCATAGGATGACGATGCTCTCTCTCTCTATCTCTATGAAATGATGAGTCACCACTTTTATTAGTGGGATGCTTCGAGAAGTGAGCAATTAAAATTTTGAAAAAACTTCATCTAATATGAAGCTCCCTCATTTCTTCAATTTTGTTTTAATTATTTGAAAAGTTTATTATTCATTATATAATAAATGTATATTAATACATCTTATTATTTAATATTTTCTTATCTTAATATTAAATTTGCACCGCTCATTAAAATAAATTAATTTATGCTGCGCTAATATGTATTTTATTTATTATTAAATCTTGTCTCATGCTTGACCAGTATTTTATTTTATTTTATTTGTTTGGCATATTTAGAAAAGAGATTTTCAGTCTTAATGTAATATATGTTAATTATATTTTTAAATATAAGAGATATATTTAAAATATATATATATTTTATCTTAGAATATTATAAAGATGATTTGTGATACTCTGAGTAGGATTTTTTTTACTAGAATATTTATGGTGATAGAAAGAATTTCACATCTGAATTTTGTAAAAAAAATCCACACACATAAATAAGATACATGCTTTTTAAACATGAGACAAGATTTAATAAATCTTCTTCAAAACACTGATGATAGTCTGTTGGGCGAGTAAATCATGTGGCGAACACGGAACAAGAAAAATATAAAATACAACGAAGAGAAAGTGCATCAGAATTTAACATGAAAAAACCCAAAACAAGTAAAAAATCATAGAGCCAGACCACAACAAGAAATTCACTATGAAAATTGGGAGAATTTTATGCAAATCTCTTTCTCACTCACTTTCTTCTTGCCTCTCTTCACCCTTGCACCATTCTCATACAAACAAGCAAAGATAAATATACAAAAAAATTACAAAGAGACGCAACCCTTAATGAAAAACGAGAAAGAAAACTACATGCCTATATCATAGCATCCTAGAAGATTTGAAGCGTCGTGACGCTCAACCCTCTGTCTCATGTGTGCTTGACAGCGCCACAATGACGAGGTTTGGAATGTCGCAGCATGGGGTGTCAAAATGGATTTTTGAGACATGGGCGGAAATTTGAACCTAGACCCGATTCGCCCCAAACTTGGGTCGACCCAACCCGATATGTTGACTCAGGTGCAGAGTAGGCGAGCAAGGGTGAGGACGGTGGGTTGCGGGGCATGTGAGCAGGCCTCGGGTACGATGCAGGTGGCAGGCTATAGTGCGCGTGTGGGAAAGTGTTAGTGTGCGTCGGGTGTAGGGTTGCGCACGGGGCCGCGACGCAAGCCAGGGGTGCTAGCTAGGGAAGCGGCGTTGCAGCTGGAATATAGGACGTAGGATGACAAGAGGAACATGCGAATCAGGGTCATTTCCTTGTCAAATTTGAGTTGTCGGGTCAACTGGAACCGACCAAATTTTAAAAACAAGTCAAAATATTAAATCCGAATCCGCTCCGTTTTACAAATAGATTAACCCAAACCTGAAATTTTATGATCGGGTCGAATATTGACACACCTAGTCGCAGCTCTTTGCTCTGTCTGTCTCCAAGCAAGCTACACAGCGTTGCAACGCTCATATTCACAATGTTGCAATGTTGTGCAGTTTTACATGAAAAAAACTTCAGTCGCAAAGCACCCGAGTGCAAGCAGGGGGAGGATCCCCAACAAACTCGACCAATAGAATTTAAATCTAAGGCAACAACAATACAACCTGATTGATTGACACAATTAAATTCCACACAAAACTAACAATTGAGTCCTTGTCCACTTCCAAAAAAAAAAAAAAAAAGTTATCACAAGTTTCTTGTATAAGATCTTTGTCCAAGTAATGATATGTCAATTTTTTTTTGTTAAATTTCTTACAGCATTCAAACTCTTGTCTTAGCTTCAACTTCTAAATCAACCGTCTCCTTCCCTTAAACTGTTCTATGACTTTCACTTCTCTATTTTTCTACCATAATTGTGCAGAGTAGGAATTGCATACCAACAGTCATTCCAGAAATTTTCTAGAGAAAATTATTTAGTGAAAATTTTTAAATTTTTTTTCTAGAGGATCTACACACCATGGAGATCATTTACAGGTTGAAGGAAATTGTCAAAGCATGAAATCATTCAATAAAGTTGATGTTCTTGATTTTTCTTGAAATATGTATATGCACTCCATCGACATGATCGATCATGCATATGCGTCATCTCCAACATGACTAATACATCACCAACAAGATTGATACACGTGATCGATGTTTGTCATTGCTAATAAGGCTGATGCATGCCATCAATGCTAATGTTCATGCAAGCCATCATCATCAAGATCAATGTCACCCGTTGACAACCACCCTGACTCTTGTAATCACCAATAAGACCAATGCATGTCGTCAAAACAAACATGATACATTTCATTGCTAATAAAATTTATACCTACCGTCGAAAATAATATCGATGTTTGTCGTCACTGATAACAGCATCATTATTCCCAACATCACCACCAATGTCGGGGCCTGATAAGGGCAAGCTTATGCTCTTCTTCGTAGTCTTTGATGTCTCATTCTCTAAGGAGAAGAATCAAATAGGACACCAACGATCTCTTAAAAATAATATTATCAATAATTGAAAACAATAACTATGCATCCACACGCAAAGTAAAATATTATTCTTTATTTTGTCTAATTTATTTTTTGAACTTTGCAATCATACTCTTAATTTATCATTCAATTTCAAAATAATTTGTTCATATCTAAAAGCGTGGCATGGCTCTAGTACACATAATATAAATGTCGTATTAAATTAATAAATACTTTAATCACATTGAAACCGTGCGGTCTTACTCGCGCGTGCCAATCCGCCGAAGATCAATTCTTGGTCCACTAAAAATTTCCGTATAATTCACGAAAAAAAATTTAAAAAAATCGTACAAATTATTTTGAAAACCATTAACACATTAAATATTACCCTAATTAATGTTTCATTAGACATTTACTAACGGAAAGAATTTTTCTTAGAATTATATATTATTTTTATTTTCATAGGATATGCGGCAATGCGGCATAATTAAAAAAAAAGAACTTTATATCCACATCAACTTTAAAAAAAATAATAATTTGAACAAAAAAAACCAGTTAGTTTTTTTTTTTATACGATTTGGGAGTTCCCAATTGTACTCGTCCACCAACCATGCTAAGTATCACTGGATGCCTCTTCTAGGTCAGCCGAGAATTAGTCAAGCCTCCAAGCACTCTTTTAGGGATGACATTGGATGGATACCCAGTTCCCATAAAGAAGTTTGTTTAATTCAAATTTATCTGTAGGTGACAATGAAGTCTTATAAAATTAATTATGAAAAATAGCAGATGAAGATGGAGAAGAAAGATAAAAGAGGAAGATAACTCTTTTTTTTTTTTTGGACATTTAGGCCATTTAAGGCAAACTCACACACGCAACGCATACACAGAGACTCGAACCTTAGACCTCTTAGTTGGAAGCCTTAGCTCTCAACCAATAGGCCAAGGAGAGTTGTGTGGAAGATAACTCTTTGACTTTTTGACTTCGTTTGGGATAACTTTTTATCACTTTTTTTTACAGTTTTCAAGATTTTTTGTATTATACAACTACTTTAGAAAATAATAAAAAAAATCAAACAAAACATTTATTATCATAAAATAAGAAGCTCAAGATTTATAAATTATTGAGTGTCCATATGCTTGCCCTATGATTGCCTATGTATTGATGAGACTAGATATAATGTTATATAAAAAAGTTATATTAAAATATAAAATGCATAAATGATATAATATAGCTTAACAAAATCTTGCTACAAAAAGAAAATACACTAATTATCTCCCACTAATTATATGAGATATATATATTAAAGTTTTTCAAGCATATGATGAACCCAAATGTATCGATTGATTGATCTACTCCAATCTGATAGATATATGAGATCAACATCTTTTAGCCAACTGAATTAACTCGAGCTCAACATGAGTAATTTAGGGGTTTCAATGACAATCGAACATATTTTTCTTATGGACATTGTGCTTCTAAATATAGGTTGAAGAAATTACAATAAATGCATTTATAGTAGTTATCATGTTTTATTATTTCACATAAATTACCAACATTTATACAAATACTTCATAGTTAAAAATCTCCTTCCTTCCACAAACCTCGAACACCTAATTAACTTTGTGTGCAATTTTATAAAAAAATATAAAGAAAAAATTAAAAAATAAATAATGAATGTGATATGATAACTTCAAATCTAAGCAACAAATCTCATCCAACGTCCTTTTTTGAAAATATTTAACACTAAGATATAAATTTAATATGGATGGATGAGATTTGATCTTAATAGCTTCGCATCCAACTTCAATCAACTCATCCTAAAACCATAAATAAACCATACAATATACACTTAATAAGATCTCCAATCCTCAAAAAAATATGGAACCATTCCAAATCACTCCCATCCCAGATACGCCCAAAGGCAAGCACAAAGAGATCAAACCCAAGATTTTGTCCTTCTCCTTGTCCTTTTTTGAAAATATTTAACACTAAGATATAAATTTAATATGGATGAGATTGATCTTAATAGCTTCCCATCCAACTTCAATCAACTCATCCTAAAACCATAAATAAACCATACAATATACACTTAATAAGATCTCCAATCCTCAAAAAAATATGGAACCATTCCAAATCACTCCCATCCCAGATACGCCCAAAGGCAAGCACAAAGAGATCAAACCCAAGATTTTGTCCTTCTCCTCATCGTTCTCCTCGCATTCCTCCTCCTCCTCCTCCTCCTCCTCCTCCAAGCTCTCCATATACTTCTTCATCACCTCCGTCTCCCTCCTCATCACTTTATTCCAAATCCAGCTACTAAAAAACCCCTTATCCCGCTCCCACCTCCTTTCTATCACCTTCCTCCCTCTCAAAGACCTCAACTTTGCCTCCACCCCCATGGACGGCAACACCTGGTTCATGAGTTCCCTCAACGACACCTTCGAAGATGGCGAAGCAGAGCACCTTCTCTTTCCCTCCCCTTCATCCCATCACAATCTCCTCTGCCTCTCCGGCAGCGACAGATCCAACGGCACTAAAAACTCCTACGCCTTGGCACCACGCCATTCCCTCCCAAATGGCGCCATGTTCTTCAAAGGTCTCACCTTTATCTCCGACAGCTATTACGATTACGAGAATCTGTGGCACGGGCTCGCTGCTATGGTGCCGTTCATGGCGTGGCACAGCACGAAAGGCTGCGAGAAGCCGGAAAGGTGGTTGCTTTACCACTGGGGTGAGCTCAGGGTTGGGATGAGTTCGTGGGTGAAGATGTTGGTCGAAGCGGTGATGGGAGAAAAGGTGATGATTGAGGATTTGGAGGAAACTGGGGGAGGTTCATTCTGTTTTGAGAGGGCGGTGGTGTTTAGGCATAATGAAGGAGAGATGGGGATGGAGAGGAAGAAGATGGTTTATGATATGATGAGGTGCAAGGCTAGGGCTTTTTGCAGATTGGGAAGTGGGGGAGGAGAACGCGATGGAATGGTGAGGGTAACGCTTTTGATGAGGAAGGGTGCGAGATCGTTTAAGGATGAGAAAACGGTGGTGAAGATTTTTGACAGGGAGTGTGGGAAGGTTGAAGGTTGCAGGTTGAAGGTGATCAGGCCAAATAATCTCACCTTTTGTGATCAGGTAAAGCGGCTCTTGGGTTAGCTATCTTTGTCTTTTGGTTAAAAATATGAGTTTCTCATGTTTGTAATTCATTTTATGATGATTTTAATCCAAGACAACGATAACATGTACCTGTAACAAGAAGTTCGTATCCAAGCAGGTGAAGCTCATGACAGAAACAGATATCCTGGCCTCCCCTCATGGAGCTCAGCTCACAAACATGCTCTTCATGGACAAGAACAGCGGAGTCATGGAGTTCTTTCCCAAGGGATGGAAGGAGTTCGCCGGCGTAGGCCAGTATGTTTTCCGGTGGATCGCCGATGCCTCTGGCATCAAGCACCAGGGACCTTGGCATGACAGCAATGGTGATGATCAATGTCCATATAATGACAACTCAAAGTGTTTCGGATTCTACAAGAACGGTCGGATTGGGCATGATGAAGCTTACTTTACCTATTGGACGGCCAAGGTTCTCAGGGAGATGAGGGAGTACAAGCTCACTGAGGAATACAGATATGCACAGCAGGAGCTGAGAGCAAGGAAATGCCTCTGTGCTAGCTAATCACCCAGGCTGGTCGATTGGAATTCTTCTCCTGATCAAATTTCAATGATTTGTGTTAAGTAAGAATACATGCAGAGAATCTACAGAAATAACATGAAACTTACCTTGAGTGCAGAGAAATAATGGGATTGGAGACATCATTTTTTTTTTCCTTTTTATGTCTCTTCATTCCCGATCCATTCCCTCAATTCTTCCAGACTTTCCAAGCTGTAACATCGACTGTATAGAAATAAAAATGTCCAATTTTTTGCATGTAAAGGTCCAATTTTTTTGCATGCATTCTAGAAATTTAATACATTGGAACGCAAAACTCTCATGGGAACCAGCTTTTGGGATTTTACGATGGCGAGGCATTTCAATTTTTGCTTCAAGAACAAAATATAAAGAACTTTTCCAGCAGAACAGTAAGATATCAGGAACTTCCAGATAATTAAGGGAAATCATGTAAAAGCATATTCAAATACTATAATAGCATATAGCGCAAAATGAAACTATTGTGACCAGATCTGCTATCTATGGCTCTGCAAATCTAGTTATTAAACTTTGACGGTCGAAAGACAAGCAAAACGAATCAAATTGATAGATTTTCACTTGAATGTCCCCTTTCATTTGAGCAGAATGAGCATTGTTCAAAAGCATGGCGAATGTTGTTTTCATGCGGCCACTGTAGGTGATTAATATTTTCACAGATTTATGGAAGAATAAGAAATAAAGACTGTGTTTTCTTTTGTAAATGAGTTAATACCACGCCAGTTGATGGTTGATTTAAAGCTATTTGATTTGGCTTCGTATGGGACGGCTTTCTTACTTCTTAAAAGAGTTTTACAAATATTATTATAAAATGCACTTAAAATATATTAGAATTCATGAGATTTAATATAAAACTTTTAAAAATATTATATCTCATTTTCTAATATAAAGCGATTCGTTATCATTTATCCACTAAATTTTCATTCTTTTTTTAATTTTATTATAATAATTATTACTTAAATAATAATCATTTTTTCTATTTCTTTATAACCTAGCCATCTCATGAGTTGACTTAGATTCGCAATATTAAGCTCGAGTTTGAACTCGATTAATTAATCAAGCTCAAGCTAAGATTGACTCCAGCTCGACTCGACCATGATAAGAATGCTCTTGTACCATTCTATTCATATGAAGTCTTAATGTCTAGTTGCCATTGATCTTGGCTTAACTAGCTAGGGCAAGAAGCCAAACGACTCATTTTCTAAAAGTTGCTTAATAAACTCAATCTTTATCTTTCTCTAATCGCCTCAATTGCATGCAGTCTGCATTTTAAATCTAATCAAAAGAACTTGACTGTTAATGGTTTAGGCAGTTTGGGTGCTCATCCACAAGTACTTCAAGGCTTTTGCTTTGTATAAATCCCTTGAAACCCCTCATACAATACCGCATAGAATCATGGATGGCTCAAATTAGGGGTGTCAATTCGGGTAAGCGGGTCGGGTTCGGGTTGAACCCGAAACTGACCCGGCACTGTTCGGGTCAACCCGACCCGACCCGTTTTTAAAAACGGGTCAGGTTTCCTGACCCGAACCCGACCCGATTCGGGTCCGAGTCAACCCGACCCGACACGAATGACCTGAAGTTGACCTAAAATTACTAATTTTTTGGTCAAAATCGGGTCAATATTCGATTTTCGGGTCAAAATCGAGTCAAAATCAAGTAAAAAACGGGTCAATCTCGGGTTTTCGGGTCAAATATGAGTTTTCGTGTCACTTTCGGGTCAATTTCGGGTTGCTGGGTAAACCCGAACCCGACCCGATTTTTAAAACGGGTTGATTTGCTCAACCCGAACCCGACCCGTTTCGGGTTCGGGTTGACCCGAACCCGGATTTTTCCGGGTCGGGTTCGGGTCGGGTTTCGGGTCGTGTCAAAAATTGACACCCCTAGCTCAAATTGCTTCAAGAAGAGTAGCCATTTTTTCCAACTCAATTGGATAGTTTATGCTACACTAATCTACATTATGCATAAGACTGCCTCATTTGAATAGAAAATCACCTTCCTGGTTGAAATGTTGTGGTATGACTTGAGCCGCGCTCAAACGACCGTGCCTCTTGGTATAAACGAGTTGAGTCAAGCTCTAGTCCCTCTTGACTTGAACTTGAGTTTTAATCTATGATTTCAAGCCAACTCACGAACCAATTAATTTATCATGAAGGAGAGAAAATGATTGTAATTTAAGCAATTAATAAAATAAAATGAGAAAAAGAATGCAAAATTATAAGAAAAATGATATAATCACTTAATATAAGAAAGTAAGATATAATTTTTAAATATTTTTTAAAAATTTATACATAATATCATGATATATTTTAAGTATAATTCAAGCGAGCCGGCTCACAAGCCAACGAGTAGAGTCGAGGTTAGCTCAAGCTTGACTCGTTAGCTCATAGAGTTTGGCTCACGAGCCATTTACCATTTATTGAACCAAGCCTAAATCAGCTTGACTCACTTGCATCTCTTATTGTGCCCTAGGACACAACATCTTTCATGCAACCCACTGGCACAAGGGTCTTTGCGGAGCGCACAGATGCATTTCTCGCATCGCACTATACAGCCTACAAAAAATAAAAAATTTTAAGTCATGCGTAAGAACCCGCCTACTCTCGAGAGCGAATACAATGATTCACGCAAGCCCAATAGATAGCCAAGGAAAAACATGGAACTTTAAGTAGTCAAATCTTGAAGAAATCTTCTCTTAAATCTAAGGCTTCATTTGTGACAGTTTTTTGTTGCTTTCTAAAACGACTTTTTAGTACAAAAATTTCTAATTCATGAAATTTTTGTACTAAAAAGATGTTTTAGAAAGAAACAAAAAAGCTGTCCCAAACAAAACCTAAATATAGCAACGGAGTTGAGAATTGCTAGCCTTCAACCAACATGAGGTTAATCCAGCTCTAGACCACGTTGTACCAAGACGACCCAAACCTACTACTTATTATCCCTTCCAAGCAAAGCCTTAGCTTAGATGTCATGACCCTGACATCAATCCCACTTTGCTCAAGGCTATTGCACCATGCATAGATAGCTTTTCCGCTCAAATTTTGAATAACTCCTTCAAATTAATTCTTCCAACGCTCATCTCTCTCTTCTAAACCTTCTAAGATCTAACCCTCTTTCTAGCCCCAAACTGTAACAAAGAGCCCAACAGGTCTCAGCTGGCATGGTTTAAAAGCCCAACATGAACCAATTCTGAGAGTAGAAGCAATTTTTTAGCAGCAGGAGTATATGGAGCTATTGCAAGGTTGTTCTATCCTTCTTATTTTATCTGCCTATTCCTATATTATGAAGAATTTAAGAATTTCTCTAATGATTTCTAATTCAAATCTCATTGAGCAGAAAATGAACAGCTCGATCTCGATCAGACTATTCAAAACAAGGCAATGTCGCATTATATCCGTTTGGTTTGGCTGTTTACTGCTTCAACTTCACGTATTTAGATGCAATATCAATGCGATTAGAACCTAGCATATATATATGTATTTATATTTCTCTTCATAAAAGATGTATTATTACTTTTCTCTGAGGTGAAAATAATTTATTCTGCAACGAGTAATTGATGGAATTGCTGTTAATTAGGGAAACTTATTTAAAAAACTGGTCCCCGAAGAAGAAAGAAATATATGGATTGAGCTCGAGAATGAGATAGAGAAGAACTGGGAAGAGGAGATCAAAGATGGAATTCGACGACAAGCTCTCCAACTTCACAAGCTGTATCAACAAAGAGCAGAAGGCATCAGAAAAACTACTTCAGCTGCAGAAATCAACAGAACCAATTATAGATCAAGCAAAAAAGTCAGTACAGATATAACAATAAGCATTAGAACAGGGGGAGGTTGCAGTATCCAAATACTTGAACAGAAAATTGACGACATTCATAAGGGAAGGCCGCAGAGTTCAAGATCGGAAACAAAAGAAGGCCGACCGATCTACACAGGAAAAAATTTTGATTGGTCACAAACTCTGCGTTCGGCTTCAAACAAAGTCATGGCTTTCAATGGTAGAAAGAATGCTCTAAGAAATGCTGAATATGAGTGGAAATTCTGAATGGTAAAGAAAGAACAAGCCTGAAGAGCCGGCATCAGATTAAGGCTAAAAGTTTTCATGTCATAATGGGTTTAACAGCATGTGTGTTAATGTGTGAGAGTGAGGGTGCAAATTCATCAGATTTTATAACTTAGTGCAAACAGTTTTTTTTTTTTTTTTTAATTTCTTTTTGACGAGATATTGTGAGCAAAAGATTGAGAAACACACCATGAAAATAATCTTACATCTCAAATTTAGACCAATAAAAAGTTTCACAAAGCACTTGTTGAATAGTATGAAAAAAAGTTAGGAAATTATCTAATAAATTTTCAGCATGAAAAATAAGAAAAATATGAAGGATAAAACCACATTTTTCAAAAACAATAAACAAAAGTCCCTGGAAGCCACAACGGATTTCCGCAGTCCAGTGGGATGGATGGAAAAGAGAAGTTTCATGCCATGATGATTCTATTTTGTTCTTTGTTGCAGCCATATGTATAGGTATTCCAATTTCATATCTATCATACTTCACTAATTAGACAGCAAATATACATATAGGAACTTAATTGAAATTACTCAACAACTTTTTATAGAAACTTAAAATAGCTGATATTTTGGTAATGCCATCAAGTCCTAAGAACTTAAGTTAATAATATTATTGGCACAAAACAGGAAAATACATTAAGTGGATAAAAGTTACAGGGTACTTACTACTTACTGCTCTTAAAAGAGAACAGGGAAACCACCATCTCCTGTCTTTGCTTTTGCACTACAAACATGTTTGCTATAGCAGGGCTTGGAACCACAGATGCGGAAATGATAAAATAGACCATGTCAAGTCTATGATGCACCTTCATTCAAGTGCATAATCATGATCCAAAGACGCACTAAAAGGAGTACTTTGCAGTTCAGATGCCAAAAATAAATAAAAAGAGCAAACTATTACTTTTTGCAAGAAATTATAATAGTACTAATCTTATGTAAAACATCAACACATTTCATTATATCCTAAAATGGTACAAGCAAATTGTGAAGCATGGGCTACCAACATGAAGGACCAACCTACAATCATTATAGTCTTCCAAAGAAAAAGAAGATCTCCAAAATAGACAAGCTTTGTAACATAATTAAGTGATCTACAAATATGTAATAAAGCTTTACTTTATTTTGTTCTTTTAAGCGAGGTAGACAAAGTCTGCCTATTTTTATTAAGGTGTGTATTAAGCAGAACAAGTCTATCTTATCAACTTGGTCTGTACAAGTTGTAAAAATAGCACCTATTGTAATCAAATAAGCATGAATGAAAATTTCTGATTTCCTCTCTTCTCTTTCTCTTGAGAGTCTACACCTACTCTAAAGGTGCCCCACTTCTTGGCCTCCAAGAAGCATATCATCATAACAACTTCGACAAGATACAGGAAAGTGGAGAACTGCTGCTCGAGTTATGCTATTTTGTTAAAATTTTAATCAAAAGTGAAGGTCTTCAACATCTACAATGCATTGTGGGTGATTCTGGTTCGGATGGGTCTTATGCTAAGATGCCTCTTCTCCCAGCAAAACTTTGGCTGGCCTGGATAATATTTTTCTATGCTGTTGAACTTGATTCTGCGGCAGGACTAGGTGTTTTCATTTCTTCTAGATTTTGGTGCCTCTTGGGTTTTTCATGAAGAGAAGTATAATGTTGCTATTATCTATAGCTCAGGTTCGCTTTTTTTTTTTTCTGCTGTTCCTATCTGAGGATATGGTTTTGGAGGTGATTTTTGTAACCCTCACTCCTTTAGGCTGTCTTTTCATGCCTGAGTCTCCTAACTTAGATCAATCCCTAAACATCAGTGATGGGGACATCAGATTTTGACACGTGTACCATCGCCGGAGACGCCGATCGACGGCCATGATTCAGTCTTTATTTTTGATGTTTTATTTTATTCATGTCATTTATATTTCATGTTTTTCCTTTTGTACCCCTATGAGGGAATTAGTGCTTGTTGTAGACCAAGGGCAATGTCGTCTTTATATTTTTATTTCCGGATAACCTATATAAAGGCTTTGTCATTGTATTTTATGGATTATTGATGAATGAAAATTTTCTACTATTATGTTCTCTTTGGGGTACAAAAGGAGTCAATAATGCCTATAGAAAGGAGTCAATAATGCTTATATTCAAATCATTAAAGATATGTATGCATGAGCTATTACTTGTGTTCAAACACAAGGTGGATTGACCAAGTATTTCCCTATTTCGGTTGGGTTACATCAAGGATCAGCCTTAAGCCC
>NW_021319279.1:1031135-1040559 GCF_001605985.2 Dendrobium catenatum | reverse complement strand
TGCGCAAGTTGTTTACTCTGGTTGAAAAGTTTATTTTTTAAACTTTAAATTTAACTTGCATTAATAATTAAAAAGGTTTTCTAAAAATCCAAGAGTAGAAGTATAATTTTTAAATTACCAATTCACCCCCCCCCCCTCT
Organism: Dendrobium catenatum; assembly: GCF_001605985.2. Classification (NCBI taxonomy): domain Eukaryota; kingdom Viridiplantae; phylum Streptophyta; class Magnoliopsida; order Asparagales; family Orchidaceae; genus Dendrobium; species Dendrobium catenatum. The sequence continues at coordinate 1,040,420 of NW_021319279.1, read as the reverse complement.
TGGTTAGCCTTGGGACAATTAATTAGGCTTAACATCCTAATTCATATTGAATGAGTTCTCACAATAATGTCCAACAATAAATAATTCTTAAATAGATCTAGTAGCTGATTCTTTTTATTTTGAGCTTATCATCCCGGCTGATACTAATATCATCCAGTATGACGCACTTAATGATGGCAGCCTTAACCAGGATGCCCTAATTAGGATTTCTATTTTTAATAGATCATCCCGGCCAATTTGTGGATCGTCCCAGATGATGTGAGCAAAAATAGATAACTCTAAAATCAGACAAAAATTTTCCCCCATGCGTGTGTGTGCAAGGTTACTTAGTATCCGGAACCACATCATTTATAATAGACTCAAGAAAGGAAAATTTTTACAAATTGACTCAGACATAGTCTACCCAATCTTGAGCTGGTTTAAATTGTAGTTTGATCTTGTGGACTTGAAATGTTATTAGGCAAGGTAGTCGTAGAGAAATAGAAGTGTTTGCTATCATCAAAATTATATTCTCTGAAAAACAGCTTTGCAATAATCTCTCCTTTTTTTATGATGGTAAACACAAAAAAAATAATTAATGCAGTTCAAAGCAGTTTTAATGGAAACAGGTAAAGAAATAAACATAATCCAAATTTTCCAACTATCCAACATAAAAACATAACAAACTAGAACAGACTAGAACATTACAAACTAATACAACTACTCCCCCTTTTGACATCACTAAAAGGAGGAGGGAAAAAGGAAAACAATACAAACTACTCAACATAAGTAAAACAACATTACATAAAAATAAGCAAACTAAAAGAAAGACGGCCCCCGATCATCCGAAGGAGGAGGTGGTGGTGGTGGATGTGGCTGGAAGTAACTGGAAAGAGTCGCAAACTGCTCCCCAAGACAGGCCATATCTTGGTTATACTGGTGCTGCTGGTGAGCTACATAAGCATCAAAGCGAGCAATATCCTCTACATGTTGCTGCTCCTGTGCAGCGATGAATGTTTTGAAGCGAGTCTCCCACTGGTCGAATCGCTCCACCAGCTGAGAGTGTTAGCGGAGTAGGTGCAGGAATAGGTGCAAGAGCTGCCTCCTCCTCAGCTCCCTCGGCTTCCTCAAGCCCCGGGTGGAGACGAGTACTATGAAGAATGTGGACGGAGTTATTTGAGTAGAAGGTAGGCTGAAAATTTGGTGGGGCAGGATATTGGAGGTTTTATTTTGATTCTAAGACATAGGCAACGATATGTACTTGGGCAAGACTGGGCTTCCTCCTATGTCCTGAATCTCGAATAATAGTCAGAAGCTCAATATAGAAAAAAATTAAATCAGTGGCATTGAATTAATGATGAGCCAAAATATAAAAAGTAGTGATTGAAAGATGAGGAGTGATATGAATGCGATCACCAGCTTTTGGAAGAATTGAGGTATGAAGGACATGCTGGATTATCCTAGCATCTTTGATTAAGGTGCTAGACTCTCCAACGTGAAAGTGAGCATTAGTGTTTCTGAGAAAGTGGTTGGCCGAAGCCCAGTCGTAGTAAGGATCAGAATATAGGTTATGGAGTTTTTCCCCTAAGGTGGAAAGTTGCAAAATCTCTTGATAGTCCTGATATATGATTTCGACGGGACGTCAATTTACATAGGACCCGAGGGCAGGGAAAGAAGAATTTATGCGGAGGCTAACAAAAAATTTAAAAAGGAGTTCTAAATTGAAAGGGATATAGAGAGTAAGGAGGAAGGACAAGGAAGTGTGTGCAAATAAATCTAGGACAGGATATGAAAGAATGTGCGAGTTGATAGTCCAGGATACAGTAATCCCGACTATTTTGTACCTTTGATAGGTGGCTTTATCATTCGCCTCAGTGAAGTGAGCGTCCAAATTCTTCCTCGAGGAATTCCCAGAAGGATGGCGAGATCTCTTTCCACCAGCCATACTCAGGAAAATAGAGCACAATAGTAAGAGAAAAAGGATTTGAGAAGGATTGTCAGAGAAAAACATTTGAGGGCCTCGATTTAAAAAGAAACAAACAGATCATCCAGGATGATCGCAGAATCATCCAGAATGATTGCATAATCATCCAGGACGATATGGTACAATAATTACGTCTAGGTTGATTGGTCAGAAAAGTGGTAAAGTCATCCAGGACGATCAGATATTATTCGAGACGATAAGAAACAGGCGATCATCCTAAGGAGTCAAGATGGACAACTATTGAAAAAGAAGATTGTCCTAGACGATTTGGTGGATCGTCTAGGACGATGCATAAAAATGGATTGTTCCAACAGAATTAAAGTTAAGTGCTGAACTTTGCCACGTGGATTGTCTAGGACGAACAGGTGTATCGTCCGGGATGATCACCAATAATTGAGCAGAGATTGTGAAGATCATCCATGGTGAGGAGGATCATCCAGGATGATAATGAATCGTCCAGGATGATTAGAAGCAGAGTAGTCAAACCTGCCATTAGATGAAATTTCAAGAGTGAATTGAACAGATTGTCCAACATATATATATATATATATATATATATATATATATATATTTAGCATCATTGTGCATCTTTTATTTTTGGCATCATTTGCCACTTTTTATTTAATTATTTTTTTCAAGCTAGATTCCTTTTTCAAAATTCTTAAAAATTCTCAATTGTGATTATATCTTTCAGATATTAGAGAGCAAAAACTCACTCTCTAATGTAAGGAAGAAAGAAACACAAAATAGAATAAAAAATTATATAATTAAATCAACGAAAAGATTACAAAAATCTAAAGGTAAAAAAAAAAGACTTTGAATATTATATATATAAGATAGGTTACTATAGCAAGATTGAAAATATCTTAATTTTAAAATTCAATTGTTAATATGAGATAAATTTTTGTTTAGAAAAAAAATTATACCACTAAAAGAAATTAGAGAGAAGGAAATAATCAATGGTTTTTTCCCCCTTTAATTGATTTAGAGATTTTAATCATTAACTACAAATTTTTAAAAAATAAAACAACAAAGAAAATCAAATAAATAAAAATGTAATAGATGAAAAGTATAAAAAATAAGGAAAAAACTACAAAAAGTAAACAACAATCAAAAGTAAATGAACATAAATCAAGTTCATGTATTTATGTCAATCACATCCAATCTGGTTCTTAAAGTGTTGAAAGTGTCTAAGGCCAATGGTTTAATAAAGATATCAGCCAGTTGATTCTCAGTTGCCACATGGTGTGACTAAATGTCCCCTTTGGTTACATGGTCTCTAATAAAGTGATGCCTTAGGTCTATGTGCTTGGTCCTTGAATGTTGGATAAGATTATTAGAAATGTAGATGGTACTAGTGTTGTCACAAAAGATTAAAATTATGCTTGCAAGTAATCCTAAATCCATAACTTTCTACTTCAACCAAAGGACTTGGGCCATACAACTTCCTAAAGCAATATACTCAGCTTCAGTAGTGGAAAGTGCAATAGAGTTTTACTTGCTACTGGACATAAAGACTAAAGACTATCCTATGAATTCGCAAGTCCTAGAAGTGCTCTTTCTATCGACCTTACATCTACAAAATTAGAATCAAAATATCCAATAATCTCAAAAGAAGTGTTATGCTTAAGATACCAAATTCTTAAGTTTTGGATTCCTAAGAGGTATCTAAGAATTCTCTTATCTACGATAAGGTGGGATTCTTTAGGATCAGCTTGAAATCTGGCACATAGACAAACACTAAATATTATATCAGGTCGGCTAGCAGTCAGGTAAAATAAATATCCAATCATCCCTCTGTACTTCTATAGATCAACTGATTTTCCATTTGGGTCCTTGTCCAACTGAACACTAGCGGTCATTGGAGTATTAATTGGCTTAGCTTATCCATTTCATAATTTTTCAAGATGTCCTTTATGTACTTTAATTGATTTATAAAGGTTCCATCATCTAGTTGTCTTATGCTAAAACCCAAAAAGTAGGACAACTCTCCCATCATACGCATCTCAAATTCTCTACTGATTTTTTTAGAAAATCATCACATAGCCTTTTATCAGAAGATCCAAAAAGTATATCATCAACATAGATTTGATCAATGAGTAATTCATCTCCTATTTTCCTCAGAAAAAGGGTGGTGTCAACGCTCCCCTTAACAAACTCCCTCTCTAGTAAGAATGTGCTAAGCCTCACATACCAAGCTTTAGGTTCCTGCTTTAATCCATATAAGGCCTTTTTTAATTTAAAAATATGATTTAGAAATTGAGAAATCTCAAAACTTTAGGGTTGATCTACAAACACATCATTTTTTATTACCCCATTTAAAAAGGCACTCTTAACGTCCATTTGGAAAAGCTTAAAACCTTTATAACAAGTAAAGACTAGTATCACTCTAATGGCTTCCAATCTAGCTACAAGGGCAAAAGGTGAAAGTTTGTTAGGGATGTTAGGACATATGAACTAGTCTCGAGGCTAACTAAGAGGGGGATGAATTGGTATTTTTAAAAATTCTTAAAAAAACCAAGAACAAATATCACAAACAAAATTCACCATGAAAAAACAAGTGCGGAAAATAAAAGTGCGGAAGCAATAAAAAGAATACAAGGGTTTATAGTGGTTCGGTCAACTTGACCTATGTTCACTCCTCGGAGGCGCCCTCCGAGTATTGCACTACTAATATTACTCTCCTTTAGGCCCCACAGCTAGGCGGAGAAGCCCTTACAAAACACCTCTTTTTTGCCACCCCCGGCAAGGTAGAGAACCCAACGCCTTTTGATTTCTCTTGAAGAAGGCAGAAAATCTCAATCGATCGATGAAGCTTACCTCTCCTAACCATTCCAAGGACAAGAGACTCTAGGGAAGAAGAAGTGGAATAATTCTTGGAGAAACCCTTGTGAACTCCCTCACAAGCTCCCCCTCACAAGATCCAATCTCTCTCTCCAACTCTCTCTCTCCTTTTGGTTTTCTCAGGTCATGACAGCAGCCAAAAGATGTTCAAAAACATTGAACAAGAGCTCTTAAATAGAAGAGCTTCAAATGAGCTCGATAATTGCAAGTTTCTGACTTTATCTTCCAGGATGATAATAATATCGTCCTGTACGATCAGTTCAAAACACAGACGATCGGCCAGAACATCGCCCTGAAGATGATCTGGATGATTGAAAATTGGCTTGATTGTCTAGGCCGATCTCACGATCATCCCGGATGATTAGTTCAAATTAGAGGAAAATCGTTCAGAGCATCGCCCTGAATTCGAGCTGTCCGATCCTGATCGGCCAGGAGCAACTAAGGGTTTTTGAATATATTGTCCTGGCCAATCCTGCGATCGTCCAAGACAATGTGATCGTATTAATCATCCTTAATTGCTTCCTTAATTGCCGAATCAATTTAGGCATAATTGTGTCATATCATCCAAGCTGATATCACGATCGTCCTGGCCGATTTCCAAAAATACAGAATACCTAAATTGATCGTGGCAACTATTTCTTTCTATATTGAGCATATCGTCCTGGCTGATATAAGTATCATCCAGACCGATAAGTTAATTATGGCTTCCTTAACTAATAAATCTTGATTAAAACTTTTGTTTTGAACTTGGTCGTCCAGGACGATAATAAGATCGTCCGGGACGATGTGAGTAAAAACAGAAATTCTTAATCTCTCAAGTGTGTGTGTGTCTAGGTTTACTTAACATCAGTCACTTCAAATATTTATAATTGACTCAAGAAAGGAAAAAATGAAAATTACAGACTGACTCAATCATAATCTACCCAGTCTTGAGCTGATTCCAATTTCCATCCGATCTTTGAGTCCTAAAAAGTTAGTAGAGAAAAGGCAGTCGTATTATTTTCTATCATCAAAACCATAATTCATGAAACCAAATCTGCAACAATCTCCCTCTTTTTGATGATGGCAAACACTCCGATGATTATTTCCAAAATAGCAGTGTAAAATAAAAATTCATAATAAAAATTCAAACATACAACCCTACTAACATGCAACCCTACTACTCCCCCTTTTGACATCTCAAAAAGGAGGAGGAAAGCAAGAAATAAGGTTTTTTTTTTTACCAAGGCATGAACAAGATTAAGTATTCTATGTGATTGATTTTAAAAATTTGTGAGCTAATGAATCAACATCAAATAAAATCCATAAAATAGTATAATATCTGATCATGGTTACCCTTAGCTCGGGCTTTCTTTTAGGGCAGAATTATCTTTGGAATCAATGACCTAACTCAAAAAATCAATTGGGTAAGAGAAAAAAAGGATCCAATCATCACTTGGTTTCAGAAAAAATATCTTATAGAATAATGTACCAAAGTAAATTTGTCACAAACGCAAAACAATCAAAATCAAGCCTTTGATACATGAAATCTTCTAAGTTTTAAAAGATTTGGAAGGAGAGGAGAGCTTGCTTTTGGTGGGATTATTTTATGCCTCTTGTCAATTGAATGGCGCTTTGCACGTCTTTTGATTTTTGATACACTTTGTGTATTTTTTAATTTGGCATCTTTGCGCATCTTTTGTTGGCATCATTGGCCAATTTTTTTTTATTTTTACAAGCTCCATTCTCTTTCAAAAGCTTTAAAAGCAACCTTAGTTGTGAGTATATCTTCTAGATATTAGAGAATAGGAGCTCTCTCTAACATAGAGAAGAATAATCCATAAAACAGAATTAATAACCAATGACAAGGGTAACGAGGAATCTTGTTGTGATAAAAATATTTTGATCATTATAAATACAAGATAGATTTGTTGTAGCAAGGTTAGAATGGATCTTTATTTCATACTCCATTTGTTAATTTGAAATAGATTTTTTATTAGAAAAGAAAACCGTACCACTAAAATAGGTTAGAGAAAGGGACACAATCAACGGTATATTTTTACCATTTAATAGATTTAAGAGATGTAAAACATTGGCTACAAATTTTTAAAAGCAAGGACAAGGCATATGATATCATTTCAGCGAAGATTCTGAATAATTTGTTTTAAAATGAAAGTAAAATAATCCAAACAAAAACTAACAGTAAAGCAAAAAGAAGAAAATAAATAAAGAGTAAAAAGGAAAAGCAAATAAAAGAAAAGAAAAGGTACAAAAGCAAAAGAAAGCAAGTAAAAGATCAAGTTCATGCATTTATGTCAATCACACCCAATCTGGTCCTTAAAGAGCTAAAGGTGTCGAAGGCCAGTGGTTTAGTAAAGATGTCAGCCAGTTGATTTTCAGTTGTTACATGTTGTAACTCAATGTCTCCCTTAGTCACATGATCTCTAATAAAGTGATTCTTAATGTCAATGTGCTTAGTCCTTAAATGTTGGATAGGATTCTTAGAGATGTATATGGCACTATTGTTGTCATAAAAGATTGAGAAGGTGCCTACAGGTAATCCTAAGTCCAATACCTGTTATTTCAACCAAAGGACTTGGGCCACACAACTTCCAAGAGCAATGTACTCATCTTCGGAAATGGAAAGTGCAACAGAGTTTTACTTTCTACTAGACCATGAGGCCAAAGATTATCCTATGAATTGACAAGTTCCTTAAGTGCTTTTCTATCCACCTTGCTTCCTGCAAAATCAGAGTCAGAAAATCCAATAATCTCAAAAGAAGTGTTGTGCCTCGGATACCAAATCCCTAAGCTTTGGGTTTCCAAAAGGTATCTAAAAATTCTCTTAACAGCAATCAGGTGGGATTCATTGGTGTCAACTTGAAACCTAGCACAAAGGCAAACACTAAACATAATATCAGGTCGGCTAGACGTCTGGTAAAGTAAGGATCCAATCATGTCTCTATACTTCTTTTGATCAACAGACTTACCAATTGGGTCCTTATCCAACGGAACACTAAAATTCATGGGAGTATTAATTGCCTCAGCTTTATCCATCTCATACTTTTTCAAAATGTCCTTAATGTATTTTATTTGATTTAAAAAGGTTCCATCATCCAATTGTTTTATGCTAAACCCCAAAAAGTAGGACAACTCTCCCATCAAACTCATCTCAAACTCTTTACACATAATTTTAGAGAACTCATCACAAAGTTTTTTATTAGAAGATCCAAAAAGTATATCATCCACATAAATCTGAATACTGAGAAAATCATCTCCAACTTTCCTAAGACAAAGGGTGGTGTCTACGCTCCCCTTAACAAACTCCCTTTCTAGTAAAAATGTGTTAAGCCTCTCATATCAAGCTCTTTGTGCCTTCTTTAACCCATACAAAGCCTTTTTTAATTTAAAAATATGATTTAGACATTGGGAACTCTCAAAACCTGAGGGTTGTTCTACAAACACATCCACTTTTATTTCCCCATTTAAAAAGGCACTCTTAACATCCATTTGTAAAAGCTTAAATCCTTTATAACAGGCAAAGGTTAATAGCACTCTAATGGCTTCCAATCTAGCTACAGGGGCAAAGTCTCCTCAAAGTCTATCCCTTCTATTTTTTTATACCCCTTAGCCACTAATCTTGCTTTATTCCTAACCACCGCTTTAGAATCATTCACCTTATTCTTAAAGACCCACTTTGTTCCAACTACACTTTGACCCTTAGGTCTTTCTACAAGCTCCCAAACATCATTCCTAACAAATTGATTCAACTCCTCTTGCATGGATACAATCCAAAACTCATTAGTAAGGGCTTGTTTTATGTTGGTGGGTTCAGTCATTAGGATAAAGGCAGAGTGGTTCACCTCCTTCCTAATTCCATGTCTAGTCCTAACTCCATCAGAAGAGTCTCCTAAGATCAAATCTTTGGGGTGACTTGTAGAGTATCTCCAATCTCTAGGCAAGGTGTGAGAAGGTCCAACCCTTTCCTCCAAATCTATATTTTCTACTCCTTGGGTGACATCTCCTACTCCTTCAATATTTTGATGACCTACCCCCTTCTCCAATTTTTTTAATCCAGTGGTAATCTCTCTAACGTCATCATCATCATCAACTTCTGGCTTTTTAGGATCAAACTCATCAAATACTACATGGGTAGTTTCTTCCACCATCAAAGTTCTCTTATTAAACACCCTAAAAGACTTCCCAACATTAGAATATTCCAAGAACACTCCTTAAACAGATTTAGGATCAAATTTTCCCAAGTGAGACTTCCCATTGTTGTGAATGAAAGCCTTACAACCAAAGATATGAAGGCGGATTGGGTGTCCTACCCTTAAGGATCTCATAGGGTATCTTATCTAATTTGGCTCTAACATTCACCCAATTCAACACATAACAAGCTGTGTTAACCGCTTCAGCCCAAAAGTATTTTGGAAGTGAATACTCAGCAAGCATGGCTCTAGCGGCTTCCACCAAGGTCTGATTCTTCCTTTCAGCTA
>NW_021319279.1:1015416-1030373 GCF_001605985.2 Dendrobium catenatum | reverse complement strand
GCTTTTGATCAAGTGTTGGTGTCATCCTAGTTTTCTTAAATGTATCCAATTCATTTTGAATCCTCAAGTTAGTACTTTTTAAGGCATCATTATCAATCCTCAAATTTTTCTCCATCTCTTTAGAATTCTTAAAATCAGATTCAAGTGAGGTGTGTGTGGCTTTTAGTGACTCATGCTCTTCAATTAATTCATAATGCTTTTTGTTTAACTCATCAAATTCTTCAAGTAGAGTCATGTGATTTGAATCAATTGTAGAATGATCTTTGAGACTAACTTCATGCTCTTTTTGTAAATTCAAAAATTCCAATTTCAAGCTAGTATGTGTTTTCTTAAGTTTCTTATATGATGCATGAATTTTCTCAGAAACTTTAAGATGTTGATCGTAGGAAAGTTCACATACCTCTTCTTGATCAAGATTATCATTTGCCTTTAAGCACAAGTTTGTTTTCTCATCTTCTGGTTCCGTCTCTGATGAATCTGATGCAGAATCCGCCCAAAATGACTTTTGAAGTCTCTTTTTATCTTTTCTAAACTTGGATTTCTCCTCACTCGTTTCCTTTCTTGTGTGCGTCTTAAGTGTAGGGCAATCAACTTTCATGTGTCCGGGCTTCCTGCATTCATAACAAACCACATCAGACGATTCTTTAGGATATTTATTATCCTTACCTTTTCTCCAACTTTGATGATGCTTGTGTTTCTTCCTTATAAAGTTTTTGAATTACCTTGTGATTAAGGCAAAGTCATCGCTTTGAGACCCGGAAGAGTCAGAGTCTGATTTGTGCACCTTCAGTGCCACTGTTTTCTTTTTCTTTTTCTCACCTGCATCAAGATTTTTTTGATTCACCCCTTGCTCGTAAGAAATGAGTGAGCCAAGTAAGTTATCAATCGAATAGGGGTTTAAATCCTTAGATTCAGTTATAGCAGTGATTTTAGCATCAAAAGAGGAAGGCAAGCATCTTAAGATTTTATTCACTTTTTCATAGTTTGAAAGTTTTCTTCCTAAGGCATGCGAAGAAGTTATAATTTGAGTAAACCGTGTATACATATCAGAAATTGTTTCAGAAGGTTTCATACGAAAAAGTTCGTAGTCATGCAAGAGAATATTCAAACGAGATTATTTCACTTCATTGGTTCATTCATAAGTAATGCACAACCTATCCCAAATCTCTTTTCCAGTAGAACAAGTAGAAACATGCATGTAATCCTCAAACTTTAAAGCACAGAAAAAAGAGTTCAAACACTTTTCATTCAATTGAGCTAAATTTCTTTCATCGGAAGTCCATTCAATAAAAGCAACTTCAGTTTTAATTCCGTTAATTTCAAGAGAAGGTCGAGAATATCCTTCTTTGATAAGCATCTCCACATGCGATAATCAGTTGAATGCAGAAAAGTAGACATGCGGGTTTTCCAAAAATCAAAATGAAGGTTGTCAAATAAAAGAGGTCGTGTAATAGAATATCCTTTAGTTATATTACGATTCCCAAAGTTAGCCATGGATCTAAATTCAAAAAGTTTTCAAACTCAATTTTTATGAATCCCGCTCTGATACCACTAGAAAGTTTGTTAGGGATGTTAGGACCTATGAACTATTCCCGAGGCTAACCAAGAGGGGGGTGAATTGGTATTTTTAAAAATTCTTAAAAAGCCAAGAACAAATATCACAAACCAAAGTCACTACGAAAAAAAAAGTGTGGAAGCAGTAAAAAGAACACAAGGGTTTATAGTGGTTTAGTTAACTTGACCTACGTCCACTCCCCGGAGGCGCCCTCCAAGTATTGCACTACCAACGTGACTCTCCTTTAGCCCCCACAGCTAGGCGGAGAAGCCCTTACAAAACACCTCCTTTTTGCCACACCCGACAAGGAAGAGAACCCAACTCCTTTTGCTTCATCCTGAAGCAGGCAGAAAACCTCGATCAATCGCTGAAGCTTACCTCTCTGAACCCTTCTAAGGATAAGAGACTTTAGGGAAGAAAAAGTGGAATAATGCTTGCAGGAACCCTTGTGAACTCCCTCACAAGCTCCCCCTCACAAGATCCTCTCTCTCTCTCTCTCTCTCTCTCTCTCTCTCTCTCTCTCTCCTTTAGGTTTTCTCAGGTCAAGATAGCAGCCAAAAGATGTTCAAAAATGTTGAACAAGAGCTCTTAAATAGAAGAGCTTCAAAGAAGCTCAATAATTGCAAGTTGCCGACTTTATCGTCCAGGACGATAATAATATCATCCTGTACGATCAGTTCAAAACACAGACAATCGCCCAGAACATCGCTCTGAAGGTGATCTGGATGATTGAAAATTGGCTTGATCTTTCAGGCTGATCTCATGATCATCCCGGACGATTAGTTCAAATCAGAGGAAAATCGTCCAGAGCATTGCCCTGAATTCGAGCTGTATGATCCTGATCGGCCAGGAGCAACTAAGGGTTTTTGAATATATTATCTTGGTCGATACTGCAATCGTCCATGATGATGTGATCATATCAATCATCGTTAATTGCTTCGTTAATTGCTGGATCAATTTAGGCATAATTGTGTCATATCGTCCAGGCCGATCTCACGATCGTCCTGGCCGATTTCCAAAAATATAGAATACCTAAATTGATCATGGCAGCTATTTCTTTATGTATTGAGCATATCATCCTGGCAAATATAAGTATCGTCCATGCCGATAAGTTAATTATGGCTGCCTTAACTAAGAAATCCTGATTAAAACTTCTATTTTTAACTCGATCGTCCAGGATGATAATAAGATCGTCTGGGATGATGTGAGTAAAAACAAAAATTTTAAATCTCTCAAGTGTGTGTGTAGGGTTACTTAACATAAGTCACTTTAAACATTTACAATTGACTCAAGAAAGGGAAAAAGGAAAATTACAAACTGACTCAATCCTAATCTACCCAGTCTTGAGCTGATTCCAATTTCCGTCCGATCTTTGAGTCCTGAAAAGTCAGTAGAGAAAAGGCAGTCATATTGTTTGCTATCATCAAAACCATAATTCATGAAACCAAATCTATAATAAAAGGTCTCCTCAAAATCAATCCCTTCTATTTGGTTATACCCCTTAATCACCAATCTTGCCTTATTCATAATCACCACACCAGAATCATTCATTTTATTCTTAAGGACCCATTTAATTCCAACTATACTTTGTCTCTTTGGTCTTTCTACAAGCTCCCAAAAATCAATCCTAATAAATTGGTTTAATTCCTCTTGCATGGCTAAGATCCAAAACTCATCAGAAAGGGCTTGATTGATGTTTGTGGGTCCAATCATTGAGATAAAGATAGAGTGATTCACTTCCTTTCTAAGTCCATACCTAGTCCTAACACCTTCAAAAGGGTCTCCTATGATCAGTTCTTTAGGATGACTCAAAGAATATCTCCAATCTCTAGGCAAAGTATGTGTTGTTAAGATAGTTGCTATTTGCATGCATTATATTTTTGCAACTTATAAAGTTTTGATGATTTCAAACATTATTGTTCAAATGTGTAGTTATCTCCTAATAATTTTGAAAGAATTGTATTTGCACTTGTGTGTACTAACATTTCAGGGAAACTCTGGGGAGTGAATGTACTTCTGGTTATAGACCGAACCACTATAAATCTGGTGTCATTTACTTTACTGTTTTTACATTTCCGCACTTTCTATTTCAGTTTTAAAAACTCTGTGGTTGAAAAATCTTTTTCTACAAAATTAAAAGAGATTTTATTTCGGTTCAATAATTTTTTAAAAAGGGGGTTTTAAATTTTAACCTTTTTTTAAACTACCAATTCACCCCCCTCTTGGTAGCCTTGGGACACTCACTTAGGCTTAACAACCTAATTACTAGATTCAACATGTGTAGGTTCAACCCTTTCCTCCAAATTTGGATTTTCTACTCCTTGGATAATCTCGCCTACTCCTTCAGTGTTTTGGGGTTCTACCCTCTTCTTCAAATTTTCAACTCCTGTGGTAATCTCTCCAACTTCATCTTCATCCTCAACTCTAGACCTCTTAGGATAAGATTCATCAAACACTACATGAGTAGTCTCCTCCAAAACTAAAGTCCTCTTATTAAACACCCTAAAAGATTTCCCAACACTTTAATATCCTAAGAATACTCCTTCATCAAATTTTTGGTCAAATTTTCCTAAGTGAGACTTCCCCTTATTATGAATGAAAACCTTCCAGCCAAATACGTGGAGGTAGGAAAGCTTGAGTGTCCTACCCTTAAGGATCTCATAGGGTATCTTATCAAGTTTGGCTCTAACATTCTCCATATTCAACACATAATAGCTGTGTTTACCACTTTAGCCCAAAAGTATTTTGGAAGTGAATACTCAACAAGCATGGCTTTAGCAGCTTCAACTAAGGTTTGATTCTTTCTTTCAGCTATCCCATTCTGTTGAGGAGTCATAAGAGCTGAGAAGTTGTGACTAATCCCTTTATCCTAATAGAAGCCTCCAAATCTCTCATTTTCAAACTCTCCCCCATGGTCACTATGGATGCTTAAAATCTCACAACCTAGCTTTTTTTGAATCCAAGTGAAGAAGGATCTAAACTCATCAAAAGACTCATTCTTATGTAACAAAAATCTAATTCAAGTAAACCTTGAGTACTCATCGACAATAAAAAATCCATAGACTTTTCCCCTAATCTCGCAGTGCTAATGGGTCCAAATAAATCCATGTGAAGGACTTTTAAAGGTTTAGAGGTGCTAATGTCCATAACATAGTAAAAAGAGGATTGAACTTGCTTCCCTAGTTGGCAGGCATCACAAAGGTGGTCTTTAGAGAATTTAAGCTTGGGGACACCTCTAACTAGGTTTTTCTGGGTCACTCTCCTAAGGGTCTTCATACTAGCATGACATAATCTTCTATGCCACAACCATGAATCATCAGCAGCAATTTTTAAGCAAAATAAAATAGCACATTCAATATTATTTAATTCAAGCATGTAAACATTATTGATCTGCTTTCCCTGCAAAAAAGTATTGTTATTTATGATGAAGCCTTTATCATAAAGCTGACTGATGCTGAGCAAGTTGTATTTCAGTGCATCTATAAGCAAAACATTTTCAATCAAAATGTTCTTGGAGTTTCTGATTATATCTGTGCCCACTACTTTTCTAGTGGTGTTGTCTCCAAGATTAACCTTGCGTCCAACCCTGGCCTTCAGCAAAATAAATTAATTATCATCTCTAGTCATGTGTCGTGAGTATTTGTTATACATGTATCATATGCTCTCATGAGTCCTTTTGTGAGATCAAGCCTATAGAATCATTAAACGTCAGTTTTAGGAACATAAACATGTTTGGGCCCCTTCTTATGAAAAGAAGAATATAATGCATGTATGTTATACTATGAATAATGCAATTTAGGTCTCCACACCCAATGTGTATTATAATGAATACTGCAAGTGTGTGAAATGTGTCCTAACATGCCACATGAAAAACATCTAATACAAGGAAAAGAATTTACTAATCTATTCAGGTATTAATGCTTTCTTTTAAAGTTATGTGATGCATGTAATATTGGTTTGTTATTTTCAAAAACTTTAAGATTTTCTAATTTCTTAAACTCTTTTTCTAACTTAGTATGAGATGACTTCAAGGAATCATGTGCATCAGATAATTCAGTATGCTTTTTTTTAATGCATCAAACTCATCAAGTAATGACATATGATTTCTATCGATTGTAGAAGGATCTTTAAGTAAAATTTCATACTCTTTTTGTAAATTTAAAAACTCCAATTTCAAACTAGAATGTGATTTGTTAAGTTTCATATATGATGGATGAATTTGTTCATAAACTTCAACTAATTATTCATAGGTTAGTGCATATAACTCTTCTTGGTCAAAATGACATAAATGATCATCCGGCATCAAGCACAAGTTTGTAATATCCTCTTCAACTTCAGTCTCAGAGGAGTCTAATACTGAATCCGCCTAGAATGCCTTTTAGAATCTCTTCTTGTCCTTTTTGAACTTGGGATTCTCCTCACCATTCTCCTTGCTTAAGTTAGGTATAAGTGTAGGACAATCAGCTTTAATGTGTCCCGACTTCCTGCATTAAAAGTAGATCATATCATTAGAATTCTTAAAATTTTTACTACCCTATCCTTTATTCCACTTCTAATGGTTCTTTTGCTTCTTACTTAGAAAGCTTTTGAATTATCTCATGATTAAAGCAACATCATCATTTTTAGACCCAGAAGAATCAGTGTCCGTGTTGTTGGCCAGCAGCGCCATAATTTTCTCCTTTTTTTCTCAGCTACATCAAGATTTCTTTGATTCACTCCTTGCTCGTAAGCTATGAGAGATCCAAGCAAATTATCAATAGAATAAGTATTTAAATTTTTAGATTCAGTACTGCAATGATCTTAGCATCAAAAGAATAAGGCAAGTTTCTCAAAATTTTTTTTACTCATTCATAAATAGTTAGCTCTCTTCCTAAAGCATGCAATGAGATGAAAATTTGAGTAAACCTAGTATACATGCCAGAAATTGATTCAGAAGATTTCATACAAAAAAGTTCATAGTCATGCAACAACATATTCAATCTAGATTGCTTAACTTCATTAGTTCCTTCTTAAGTAATACATAATATATCCCAAATTTCTTTACCAGTTGCACAAGTTGAAACACGCATATAATCTTGAAATTTCAAAGCATAGAAAAAATAATTCAAATATTTTGCATTAAGTTGTACTAAGTGTCTTTCATCAAAAGTCTATTCAGTGAAAGTAAGTTCAGTTTTAATGCCATTAATTTCACATGAAGGAACTGTATAACCATCCTTAACAAGCATCCACATGTGATAGTCAATCGATTGTAAAAAACTAGACATGCGAGTTTTTCAAAAATCAAAAGAAATGCTGTCAAACAAAGGTGGTCGGGTAATAGAATACCCTTCCATAGTATTACGATTACCAGAGTTAGCCATGGATAAAAATTCAAAAGTTTTCAAAAATTTAATTTTATGAATCCTGCTCTGATACCACTTGAAAGTTTATTAGGGATGTTAAACCCTTACAAACTAGCCCAAGCTAACCAAGATGGGCGGTGAATTGGTATTTTAAAAAATCTTTCAATAAAAAAAAAAAACTCAATCAAACCAAAATTCACCACAAAGAAATTTAACATGCGGAAATTAAATGTAGAAAAAGTAGTAGTAAAGGATACAAAAATTTATAGTGGTTCGGTCAACTCGACCTACATCCACTCCCAAGAGGCGCCCTTCGAGTATTACTCTAAAATTAGTGATTCTCCTTTTACTCTCACAGCAAGTTAGAGAAGCCTGTACAAAACCTCCTTACCACCGACACCGGTGAGGCAGAGAACCCAACTCCTTTTTCTTCCTCCTGAAGCAGGTAGAGAATCTCGATCAATTACTGAAGTGGACCTCTCTTGAACCTCCAAGAACAAGGGACGATGATTAAAGATGATGACTTAGAACCTAGCTTGGAGTAACCTTTGTGAAACCCCTCACAAACTCCCCCTCACAAGATCCTCTCTCTATCTCCCTCTCCTCTAGGCTCTCTTAGATCAAGACAGCAGCAAAAGATGATCTCTTGTGTAGAAAAAGAGGTCTTAAATAGAAGAGTTTTGGAATAGCTCTTAATTTAAACAAACTGACTTTATTATCCTATCCTATCAGCACAAATTTTTCTCAATCAGACCGGATGGTTTGGGACGATCAGAAGTTTTTTGTTCGTATCTTTCAAGACGATAAGATATCATCTTGTATGATTAGCACAAGTCATTAAATATCATCCAGAAAATTACACTAAAAGGATGTCTGGAAATGCAAAAATAGCTTGATCATCTAGGTCGATCTCACAATCATCCCGGACGAATAGTTCAAAATTGTGAATATCATCCAGACCATCGCCTTGAATTGAAGGGGGGCAAAGTTGATCGTTCAGGAACAACTAAGGTTTTTAGAACTGATCATCCCGGCCGATCTAGAGATCTTCCAGGATAATTTGATCGAGCAATCAAATCTTAATTATTATCCTTAGTAATAAGATTAATTTAGGCATAATTGTGTTTCATTGTCCAGGATATCCTGGACGATGTCCAAAAATAAATAATACATAAATAGATCTGGCAGCTAATTATTTCTGATTTGAGCCTATCATCCTGGATGATACTAATATCGTCTTGGATGATGGGCTTAATAATGGATGCCTTAACTAGGATGCCCTAATTAGGATTTCTATTTTTAACTTATTCTCCCGGCCAATTTGTGGATCATCCCAGATGATGTGACTAAAAATAGAATACTCTAAAATTAGATAGAAATTTTTCCCCATGTGTGTGTGTGCAAGGTTACTTAATATCAGGAACCACATCGTTTATAATATACTCAAGAAAGGGAAAAGTTTACAAACTGACTCAGACCTAGTCTACCTAATCTTGTGCTGATTTAAATTACATTTTGATCTTGTGGACCTAAAATTTTAGTAGGCAAGGCAATCGTAGAGAAACATATGTATTTGCTATCATCAAAATTATATTGCTTGAAAAGTAGATTTGCAACATATAATATATGACTGGTGGGACCAAAATTCACTTGGTGCAACATCAAAACTAGAAATGCTCGCATTCTTAAAAGGTTTGATAGATGTCTTTCAAACTCTAAGGGATTGAATGAGTTTCATAATGCTTCGGTTAGGCACCTGGCGAGGATCGTATCTGACCATTGTCCTATTCTTCTAAGAATTTCAAAGATAATGTTCATCAAAATAGATTTTTAAGATATGAAGATGTTTGGGCCTCATATCCAGCTTCGGTGGCCATTGTCCTTAAGTCATGGAACAAGTCTGCTAAAGGTGATGCAATGAATGTTCTCAATGTTAAATTCAAAAGTGTTTTAAGAGCATTACACTTTTGGAGCAAAGCCAAACTAAAAACCTTAATGGAGCTGAAGGATTCACTAAAGAATGACATTTTCACTCTTCAGAAAGAAGAGTCGAATGGTCAAGGATTAACCAACGATAAACTTCTCTTTTTGAGATCTAAAACTCATGAATTCAATGTGACAATGGCTTGTTTGAACACATGGTGAAGACAAAGAGCTAAGGTTAAGTGGATATATGAAAATGTCATGAATTCTAAGTTCTTTCACTCATATGCTAATGGAAGAAGGAATGGTAATTTTATATATCATCTGAAGAATGAAGAAGGCATTCTGGTAGAGGAACATATGGAAATTGAAAAGATTATGGTTGAATTCTTCAACAAAAAATGGAGATATATGGAGTGCTGCTTGGAAGGGTGGCCTCTAGTTTTGAATACTATAAGTGAGCTGGATTGTAATCAACTAGAGGCTAATTTCACCTTTGAAGAAGTGGAATTGGTAATTAAAAGCCTTGGCAACAACATCTCTCCCAGAGCAGATGGCATCACTTATTCTTTTATTAAAAATTATTGGAAGATAATTGGCAAAGATGTTTAGCTTGCTATCCGTCAATTCCTTTCTATGGGAAGGTTGTGTCCTAAATGGAAGGAAACATTGGTGGTGCTCATCCTTAAAGTAACGAATCCTATCTCCTACAAATTTTTGTCCTATTAGCCTTTGTGTATCCATCTATAAGATAGTTTCCAAGATGTTGCTCACTAGACTTTCAAAGGTTTTTCATGGATTAATTTCAGAAGTTCAAGTGGCTTTAATCGTAGGTAGATCTTTATCAGATCATGTCCTCCTAGTTCAAGAGCTATTCAATAAATTTAGACTCTCCAAATCTAAAAAAGGCTTGGTTATGATTAAATTAAACATGGAGTAAGCTTATCTATGGCATGGGATACTCTTAGGAAGGTGTTTGAATATTTTGGTTTTCCTATTAAATTTTTAATTCTTCTAATGGAGTGTGTTGAAGATCTAAAATTTTCTATTATGATCAATGGAAAAATCTCTAAAGGGATCAAAGCTAAAAGCTGATTTAGACAAGGATGCTCATTATCTCCTTACTTGATAATCCTTTGGTCTCAGCTTTTGTCGAATTCTTTATGTCATAGAGGAAGGAATTTGGGGATCAATATTGCTTCTACTGGTCCAAGAATCTCTCATCTATTGTATGCATATGATATTCTCTTATTTTCAGAAGCCAAGATTAGATTTCTGAAGAAGTTTAGAAGAACTATTCTTGATTGTTGTAGTTGGACAGGACAAATTGTTAATATCCATAAATCTTCCATTTTATTTGGGAAAGCTGTTAATCGGAGAAAGAAGAAAACTATATCAAACTTATGGGGTTATAAAGTTGTTAATGAATTGAACTATCTAGGTATCAAAATGGTTTTGAGGAGGCCGGTATCATCGAATTTTAAAGATCTACTGGAGAAAGCTGTAGTAAACTTAACATATGGGGCAACCTTTTCATTTCTCTAGCCGGTAGATTGATGTTGGTTAACTATGTCATGCTCTCTTTATCAGTATTCTTCTTTTCTCACTCTTTAGTTCCCTTGAGCATATTAAAAGAATTTGATAAGGCATGTAGGAACTTTGTTTGGGACAAGCAAGAGGGTAATCATGGCATGCACTACATTGCTTGGCAAGATTTGTGTAAGCAGTGGAATGTTGGAGGTTAGGGAATTCATTCAGCTGTTTCTATGGCTGGGCCCTTGAGACCAAAATTTGCTTGGAGTTTTTAAAATAAACAAGAATCGCTGCTTAATAAATCCTTAATTGCAAAATATGGTGCTGATTTATGGGATGATGCTGCAAAAAGTAATAGCTCAGCCACTTCGAAGATCTTATCTAGTGGAGAAAAATCTCTTCAACCAATTACTAGATGGAAGATAGCTTCAAGTACATCTATTAATATCTTGAAAGATGTATGGATATTAGATAAAAGTCTAGATAGATGGCCACCTTTTATTACTATCTTGGATTATGATTTTCCTTCGCTTTATTATTTCATAGTTGAGGGAAATTAGAATAAGGAAAATCTTCAAAAAAAATTTGGAAATTCCTTAGTTGAAGTCCTTTTGCAAATTCAAATTTTTCCTAATCTTGAAAGTTATTATTTGGAGATTATGAATAAATTCTCGGGTAAAAGTATTGCGGCTTTGGCATCTGATACTCATTTGGTTGATCTTCCTGTTGTGGATTATAAAAAATGGTTGAAAAATCTACACCTTTCTCCTCGGGGGGAATGCTTTTTGTGACATCTATTTAATAATGCAATTCCAACACATGATTTTTTAATATATCGAAGGCTATTAGGGCATAACTTATATCCTAGAGGATGTAATGAAGAGGAGAATATTGAGCATGTAGGGGTGAACTGTTCTAAGCTTACTCAAGTCGTTAATTTTCTTAAGAAATGGGGATTTCCAATACATATCTTTTCGTCGATCAAGGAATGTAAACCAAAATTAGAAGTGTTTTCTTCGGCTAATCCTTTTATTGCAAAGGTTTATTGTTCCTTGGCTTATTTCTCGTGGAAGAGTATAAACAAGGTTAAGCATGGTGATCATGAGTTTGGTTTAAGCTTTATAGCACCCAATGTTATCAGTTTTGCATCAATTTTGAATTCTAATCTGTTCGTGGATCACTGAGGTGCTAACCAGCCTAATCAGCTGTCTTCTTTTTGGCACTCTCCTCCCCCAGGATGGATTAAAGTCAACCTTGATGCATCCTTATTAAAATCAAATGAAGGTGGGATTGGTGAAGTATTTAGTGACTCAAAAGGTAGATTTTTTCTTTCTTTTGGGTTTAAATGTATTCATTGGGACAGTGGAATATTATAATTGATAGCATTTCGGTCTTTGAAGAAAATAATCATTGAATGGATGTTGAATGCTAAAGGTATCATAATTGAAGGGGATAATTACAATATCATCAAATATCTGAAAAGCTCGATGACTTCTCCTTCTTGGAAGGCTTTGGCAAGTTTTATTTCATTTTGCTAATAGAAATTGTAATAAGTTAGCTGATTATTACGCTAAGCTTGCTTTATTGGGTGATTTTTTTCATAGATGATTTGAGTTGTACTAAGATTTCTCCTTCCTTTCTTTTCTTGTTAAAAGAGGATTGTGATAGGATTTCTATCACATAGTAGGTTGTAATCGTTATCTTTTTTATTAATGCAATTTTCATTTCATCAAAAAAAACATCACTTATTAATTTGAGACTTTAAGATGAATGGTCAGAATATAAAAAATAAACTAAAATATTATTCTAGGATTAGATGAGGGCATTTAAATAACATCATCTAAAAAATATTTTTGAAAGTAAAATTCAAGATTTTAAGATTATGATTGTATATAAATAAGCTAATATTATATGGGAAAAGTAGCTAATTATATTAAAATTATTATAAATGATGTTCTTGGAGTATCTAAATGAAAAGATAAAAAATATAAAAAATAAAAGATTTGTTATAAAAATTGGTTTAGAAGTAAAAACTCAAAAATTTGGGAAATTTATAAATAAAGAGGCTGTAAGACATATAAGAAAGTAATATGTAATAAAAAAAAAGTTTTAATGATTCATATCATACATTAGATACAAAGGAGGGAAAAGATGAATGTAAAAGTTTCACATGCAAAGAGATAGGAGAAATAGGGATTTAGTTCAAGTGAAGTTCAATAAGGATAAAGATAAAAAATTACTTTTATTAGAACAGGATAATCAACAAAGGTGGATGAGATTTTTGTAAGCTTTTCAATGAAGATTATGAGAATACAATTGACTTTAATAATCTTAGTACTCTAAATGAAAATAGAGAATTTTTTTGTTATCAGCATATTAGTAAAACTGAAGTTAGACAAGCTTTAAAGAAAATAAAGTGTGGAAAAGCTGTTATACTTGATGATATTCCAGTAGAGGTGTGGAAATTCTTAGGTGATAAAGTAATTTATTAGCTTATGGAACTTTTCAATATTATTTTGAAGAGTAAAAAGATGTCAAATGATAGGAGAATGAGTGTGTTGATTCCTATATTTAAGAAAAAAAAGGTTATGCACGAGATGTTGCGGATCAATGGTTTATGATTTTGATGATAGCAAACATTCTTATTTCTCTACGACTGCCTTATGTACTAACATTTCAGGTTCACACGATCGGACTGCAATTTGGAACTAGCTCAAGATTGGGTAGACTAGGTCTGAGTCAGTTTGTATATTTTTTCCTTTCTTGAGTCTATTGTATTTGGTGTGGCTCATGATATTCTGTAACCTAGAAGATTTTTTGTTTCTCCCTAAAGATTTCTGTTTTTGGTAACATCATTCGGGACGATATTTATATCATCCTGGACGATCTGTCTAAAAGAAGAAACCCTAATTAGGGCATCCTCATTAAGGCAGTTGTCATATGTTAATCAGCCTGGACGATACTTGTATCGGTCGGGACGATAAGCTCAATTCAGAAAGAATCAGCCGCCATGATCATATTAGGTATTCATTTTTTTAGGAAATCGGCCAGGACGATATACGCATCGTCCAGGACGATCTAACTCAATTATGTCTAAATTGATCTGGTATCTTTGGAAAGCATTAATGGCATATTGATATGATCACATCATCCGGGACGATCATAGGATCGGCCAGGATGATTGCCTGGATGATTTACATCGGCCAAAATCTATTCAGGGCGATGATCAGGATGATTGAAATTGGTTTTAAACTAATCGTCCAGGACGATCGTGAGATCGGCCAGGACGATCGTGAGATCGGCCAGGACGATCGTGAGATCGGCCAGGACGCAAATTTTCTTCTGATCATCCCAAATCATCTCGGGCTGATGAACTGAATTTGAACTGATCGTACAGGATGATAGGACTATCATCCTAGACGATAATGTCGGCAACTTGCATTAATGAGCTCGTTTTGAGAGCTTCTATTTAAGCTTATTCAAGGCACTTTTGTAAGTGTCTTTGGCAGCCATTGTAGCTTCGTTCTTATGGGAGAAACTTGAAGAGAAAGCTTGAAAGGGAGTGAGAAATGGGTGAAGTATGAGAGAGGGAGAAGATCCTGTGAGGGGTGACTCAAGGGAGTGTGGAAGGGGATTTCACATGGTTGCTCTGGCAGGCTTGCACCTTAATACCATCGGATTCAAGGCTTATCTCGAGGGAAGTTCACGAAAGAAGAAGATCTCTTTGGTGTCAAAGGACCCGGCTGTTGCAAATTCAAATCTATGAATTATGTTTTGATGATTGGCAAACACTTTTACTTGTCATGGACTATCTTTTACTACTAACTTTTCAGGAATCAAAGTTCGGATAGAAAAATGGAGTCAGCTCAAGATGGGGTAGATTAGGGTTGAGTCAGTCTGTAATTTTATTTTTCCTTTCTTGAGTCAATTGTAATCTTTAGTGTGACTGATGCAAAGTAACCCTACACACGCACACTTCAGAGACTTAGAATTTCTGTTTTTACTCAAATCGGCCAGAACGATATTTATATCGGCCTGGACGATCGGGCTTAAAATAGAAAATCTAATCAGGGGTTCTTAATTAAGGCAGCCGTCATTAGCCAATCGGTCTGGATGATACGTGTATCGGCCTGGACGATAGGCTCAAAACAGAAAGAAATTTCCACCATAAATAATTAAGGTAATCTGTATTTTTGGTAATCGGCCAGGACGATCTTGGATTGGCCTGGACGATATTCACAATTATGCCTTAATTGATCAGACAATCAAGGAAGTAATTAAGGATGATTGATACGATCACATCATCCTAGATAATCGCAGGATCGACCAAGACGATCTAGTCAAAAAACCTTTGTTACTCCTAGACGATCTAGATCGGACAGCATGAATTCAGGGTGATGCTCTGGATGATTTTCCTCTGATTTGAACTGATCGGCCGGGACGTTCATGAGATCGTCCGGGATGATCAAGCCAATTTTCAATCATCCAGTTTGCATTTATGGCGATGCTCTGGCCGATCTCATGGGATTTGTACTAATTGGCCAGGACGATGTCCATATCATCGTGGATGATATAGTCGGCAACTTGCAATTAATGAGCTC
>NW_021319279.1:1002279-1015316 GCF_001605985.2 Dendrobium catenatum | reverse complement strand
GGGTGCTTTTCACAAGAATGTTTTTTTGAATAATGCCCTAATGCAATGTACCCGAGTAACCCAACACTATTTACCCGAGTGCCCTAGCACAATATTCCTAAGTGCCCCAATGCTTTAGAGTTTACTAGGATAAATGATAAAGATTGAAGCACTATAGCGCTATAGATTCGATGTCGCAGGATGGTGTGATGTCACATCGCTATGTGATAATGCAGTGTAGTGGGTTTGAGCACCACAACATCAGGTTGATAGAGACTTGAGTGCCACGACACTCCAAATTGGTGTCATAGCTCTACGAGGCATACTGAATAGTTTTCTTTCACTTTTTTTAAATGGTGGAATTCCTTAGAGTTATTTACTTGACTTTCTCTTGAATTTTAAGGGAGAGAATGATGTAACAGAGAAGAGAATCAAGGAGAGAGTGAGAGAGAAAAGAGATATGTACTTATTTCGGCCCATTTTCATTATGGATTTCTTGGTGTGGTGTAGCTCCATAAGTTTTTTCTATTTTGAGTTTTTCATGTTAAATATTGGTGCACTTTTTTACTGATACATTTTTATTTTTCTTATTTATTGCATTGAGTGCTTTTACTTCCATCCCTAATAATTATTGTTAAAGTGAGGTTATTCAGTACGAGTGGGAGTAATGGCTATCAAAGAAAGGTACACAATTGAGAATACCAATGGTTCAAATGTTGATGTCTAGAGAATGCAAATTAAAGATTTGCTATACCAAAATAAGTTGTATTTACTGTTGGAAGGAATCACCAAGAAGCTAGACTTTATGACCATAGATGAGTGGGGTGTTCTTGACTAAACTACACTAAGTTTGGTATGAATTTCACTTTCCTCACCTATTACATTCTATATTGTAAAAGAGAAGACTATTTTTGATCTCATGAATGCACTGACTAAGACATATAAGAAGTCATCGACCTCAAATAAAGTGTTCTTATTGAAGAGGTTATTCAACATAAAGATATTGGCTAGAATATCTCAATAATCTGAATATTGTGATAATTATGTTCAACTGGCATCAATTTTGATGATGAGTGAGAGCATTACTGTTTTTATCTTCATTGAAAGAAAGCTGGGATAGGGTTGTAACTACTATGAATAATTCTTGTGGAAGTTCAAAGCTGAACTATGAGCATATTATTGGGTTAGTGCTTAATGAAGAGGTTTGTAAGAGGAAAATGGTGAATCTTAAAATTTTTCTCTGAATGCTAAAGCAAGAAAGGGGTTTAAAGAGAAATCCAATTATAGGAAGATCTAAATTAAGGAGACAAAGTCTACTTCAAGTAGAAGGAAAGTTGTGTGTTGGAGCTATGGAAAGAGTAGATTTAGGTGCTTATTTTCATGCAAGTCTTAATAATGTGACTTTAAAAAACTATACTCAAGGTGATTTGGGTAAAGTGTATCTAGGAGACAACAAGCCCTACATACATTATTGGAAAAGAGATGTTAATATCACAATGTTAGATGGGTCAATTTGGAGATGCAAAAATGTTAGACATATTCACTATTTGAAGAGGAGCTTAGTTTATATGAGTGAGCTTGGAAACTCTGGCCATGTGAAGTAAAAGGGGTATGGTTATAGCTCATGACAGTATTGAAGTAACACTACATGTTATCAACAAAAGATCATATTCTATGCAGTGGTTGATTCAGATATTGATGGAGGTCTTTAACAACAAAAGCTTAATCATATGTGTAAGAAAGGCATGCATTCACTTCTTACTAGAGGAAAGCAACATAATTTAAAGTCTATAAATTTAGATTTTTGTGAATATTAGATATATGGAAAGCAACATTGGGTGAGTTTTTAAAATACTGGTTGACATGACAAGTCAATGAAGTTGGAGTTAGTATATACTAATGTAAGAGATCATGCCCTAGTTACTTCTATAGGAGAATATTTGTATTTTGTTATTTTATTGATGATAATAATAGGAAGGTATGATTGTACCTCTTAAAATATAGATTTGATGTGTTTGATATTTTAACAAAGTGGAAGGCCATGGTTAAGAATCAGGCATGTTTAAACCGCAAGTGTCTTAGATAAGATATGATGGCAAGTATCATGATAAGAAGTTAAAGGAG
Source organism: Dendrobium catenatum (assembly GCF_001605985.2). Lineage (NCBI taxonomy): Eukaryota > Viridiplantae > Streptophyta > Magnoliopsida > Asparagales > Orchidaceae > Dendrobium > Dendrobium catenatum. The sequence goes on along the minus strand of NW_021319279.1, from coordinate 1,013,213 downwards.
TATTATACTTTGAATGGGATCAGGCGTAAGTGAACTATTCTAAGAACACCACATCAGCATAGTATTACAAAGTACATGTATAGAACAATTATTAAATGTACTACGAGCATGAAGTTATATGCTGATATACCCAAGCAGTTATGGGCAGAGGTAATGAATATTACAATTTATTTGATCATTCATGGTCCTTTGATTTCTCTTAATGAGGGGTTACCTGAGAACGCTTGGAGTGGAAAGGAGGTAAGTTTATTTCACCTCAAAGTTTTTTGTTGTTCATTCTATATTCATATTGATGCAAGATCTAAGTGTAAGCTTGATTCAAAATTTATTAAATGTACATTTATTAAATATAACTCAGATGAATTTGACTATATATTCTAAGATTACCATAATTAGAAATTCATCAGAGTAAGGATGTCAAATTTAATGAAAATGAAATGTACAAAGATAGAAGTGGAACTCCTGAAGATTCTTCTAAATAGATTGAGACAAAGAATGATACTGATGATCAAGAAGATAAAGCAGATGAAGCATATAGAATACCTTAGACTCCTGCTACAAAAAATTAAGAAATCCACTTTAATCTCAAGACAGTACAAAGGTATTATCCTTCCTTATAATATATTACTAACAAATAGTGGTGAATCAAAGTACTATGATGAGGCCATTGAAGTTGATGGTTCAGAGAAGCGGGAGCAAGCCATGGATGATGAGATGCATTCACTTGAGTTGAATAAGACTTCGGAGTTGATAGAGCTACCAACTGGTAAGAGAGCACCGTAGAATAAGTTGATTTATTGGCTAAAAGAAAAAACTTGTTGGTAGGAAGCTCTACAAGGCTAGGCTTATAATTAATGGTTTTTAGCAAAAGGAAGAAGGAGACTTCACTTAAATTTTCTCTCCAATGATGGCGATGATTATAATCAGAGTTGCACTAAGCATAGAAGCGGTGGAAGATTTATATCTAGAGAAGATAGATGTAAAGACAACATTTCTTTATTTTGATCTTGATGAAGAGTTATACATGTTGCAACCTCAAGGATATGTGGTCACAAGTAATGAAGATCTGTAAGTAGGCTTAAGAGGAGCTTATATGAGTTAAATCAAACACCAAGCTAGTGGTGCATGAGATTTAATAGGTTTACATCAGATAATGGATACACAAAGTACCAGACAAATCATTATTATTTTTTTAAACATTTTGATAATTATTATATGATTTTGTTTTTGTATGTGGATGACATGTTGGTTGTTGGGTCAAATATAAATAAGATAAAATGTTTGAAGGAATAGTTATCAAAGAAGACTAAAATGAATATTCTGGGTCCAATAAAGAAAGTTCTTGGTATAAGAATTAGCATGGACAGAAGTGCAGGTATATTGAAGTTCTTTCAAGCTGAATATGTTGAAAATATTTTGTAGAGATTCAAGATGAGTGAGGAAAATCTAGTTTGCACAATCTTGGAGAGTCATTTTTAATTATCCAAGGAATAATCACCTAAATCTAAAGTAGAGGAATAACTAATGGAGAGGACTCCAAATGCTTCAGCAGTTAGAAGTTTGACATAAATTATGATATTCATAAGATCTGATATATGAGAAACCTAGACAAACTTTAATGGGAGGCAATTAAGTGCATTCTCCGCTTCCAGAGAATCAATTAGCAAAGCTCTTTGACTTGGAGGTATAGAGATTTATCTACAGGGATATATAAATTATGATCTTACTGGAGATCTTGATGGCAGGAGGAGCACAATTTATATCTTTACTTTTAGAAAGATTGTAGTGAGTTAGATTTCCAAGTTATAGAATATTATTATGCTCTCAATTATAGAAGCTGAGTATATTGCTATCACTGAGGCTGGTAAGGAGATAATTTGGTTGTATAGTTTTTTGGCAGAACTTGGCAAGGAGCAAATGAACAAGAAGTTTTATAATGATAACATGAGTGCTATTCATCTAGCCAAGCATATTGCATTCCATGCCAGAATGAAGCACATACATCTTCATTATCATTTCATCAGGTCACTTATGGAAGTTGGTTTGTTATCTTTGGAGAAGATACGCACGATCGAGAATCTTACAAACATATTGATGAAGACCATGATAGTTGATAAACTGAAGCTATACGTAGCTTTTGTTGGACTTCATGGAGGATGAGAGCAAGGGTGAGCCACACTATATGTATTATGATTAGCGTTACAAATTGAGATAAGGATTTATTACAGTCAATTTTCAAGTGGGAGATTATTAGTTATGTGTGGAATCTAATTGTGTTGATCAATCATATTACAATATTGCCTTGGACCACAAGTTAATTTCTAGGGGGGTTGGGTTTTGATTACAGGGGTCCTCCCCCTGTTGCATATCTATTTTTTAGAAATTTAATTTTGATGATAACAAATATTTCTATTTTACTACGACTGCCTTGCCTACTATCATTTCAAGTCCACAGGATCAAGACTGCAATTTGAACCAGCTCAAGATTGGGTAGACTAGGACTGAGTTATTTTGTAAACCTTTTTTTCTTATTGAGTCTATTTGTAATAAATGTGGTCCCTGATGCTAAGTAACCTTTCATACACACACTTGGGAGAATTTTTCTGTCAAGACTTAAAGTTCTCTGTTTTGAGTACATCATCCAGGATGATCACCATATCATCCTGGACGATCAGACAACAAACAAAAATCATAATTAGGGCATCCTTGTTAAGGTTGTAGTCATTAATGACATCATCCTAGATGATATTTTTATCATCTGGGATGATATGCTCAAATTAGAAAGAATCAATCGCCAGATCAATTAAGGCATGAAATATTTTTGGACATCGTCTAGGACGATGTCCTGGACAATGTAGTATAATTATGCCTAAATTAATCTAATGATTAAGGAAATCAATTAAGGCTTGATTGATATGATCACATCATCCTGGACGATCGCAGGATCATCCGAGACGATCAGTTCAAAAATCTTCATTGTCCCTGGATGATCACTTATCATACATTATCTATTCAGAGTGATGTTCTGGATGATTTTCCCGATTTTGAACTAATCGTCTGAGATGATATGCGGTCGTCCTGGATGATTAAGCTATTGTTTAATCTCCTAGAACCAACCAGTGTGATGGCCTGGATGAAATTCTATAATTTGAACTAATCATCCTGGACGATATAGCATCGTCCTAGACAATATGAACAAATTCCTTCTGATTGCCTTAGATCATCCCAGCTGATTAGGCTTAAATTACATGAATTATCCTGGATGATATTTATATCATCTTAAACGATCATGTCAGCAAATTGCAATAAATGAGCTATTCTGAAACTCTTCTATTTAAAAGCTCTTGTTCTACCCTTTAGGACATCTTTTGCTGCTGTCTTGACCTGAGAGAGCCAAGAGGAGAGGGAGAGAAGGAGAGAGAGGGAGGAACTTATGAGGGGGAGTTTATGAGAGGGTTTCATAAAGGTTACTCCAAGCAAGATTCCAAGTTATCTTCTTCGATCGTCGTCCTTCGAGGTTTAAGCGAGGTCTTCTTCAGCGATTGATCAAGGTTCTCTTCCTTGTTCAGGAGGAAGCAAAAGGAGTTAAGTTCTCTACCTCGTCGGTGTCGATGGAAAGGAGTTTTATAAGGGCTTCTCTGCCTTGTTGTGGGAGCAAAAGGAGAGTCACTGTGTTTAGTGCAATACCCGGAGGGAGCCTCTGGGAAGTGGACGTAGGTCAATTTGATCGAACCACTATAAATTTTTGTGTCCTTTTACTACTACTTTTTGCATTTATTTTTCTGTACTTTGATTTTCATTATGGTGATTTTATTTTGAGTTTTGTGGTTTGTTGATTTTGATTTAAAGAATTTTTTAAAATACCAATTCACCCCCCCTCTAAAAGTTCGTTAAGGGACCCCCCCTCTTGGTTAGCCTTAGGCGAGTTCATAAGGGCTTAACATCCCTAATAAACTTTTAAGTGGTATCAGAGCGGGATTCATAAAAACAAAGTTTAAAAACTTTTTAAATTTTGATCCATGGCTAACAACGGTAATCATAATACTACGGAAGGGTATTCTTTTACGTGACCACCTTTTTTTTAATAATATCCCTTTTGATTTTTGGAAAACTCGCATGTCTACATTTTTATAATCGATTGATTATCGCATGTGGATGCTTGTTAAGGATGGTTATACACCTCCAACTGGTAAACTTAATGGCGTTACTGTTTCACTTCCTTTTACTGAATGGACTCTCGATGATAGGGATTTAGCACAACTTAATGCAAATGTTTGAATTATTTTTTTCTGTGCTTTAAATTCTAAAGATTACATGCACGTTTCAACTTCAACACGGGCACTGATTCTTCTGAGTCTGAAAGCGATGATGTTGCCTTAATCACAAGGCAATTTAAAAACTTTCTAAGGAAGAAGCAAAAGAACTATTAAATATGGAATAAAGGTAAGGGAAACAAAAATTTTAAAAGTTCTAATGATATGATTTATTTTGAATGCAGGAAGCTAGGGCATATTAAAGCTGATTTCCCTAAACTTAAGTCTCACCCAAGCAAGGAAAAGGGTGAGGAGAAACCCAAGTTCAAGAAGGATAAGAAGAGATTCTAAAAGGCGTTCTAGGCAGATTCTGCATCAGACTCCTCTGAGACTGAAACTGAAGAGGAGACAACAAACTTGTGCTTAATGGCAGACGATCATCTTGGTCAAGGTGACTAAGAAGATGTATGTGAACTAACTTATGAGCAAATACTTGAAGTTTCAAAACAAATTCATGCATTATATAGGAAACTTAAGAAAACCCATGCCAACCTAAAATTAGAATTTTTAGATTTACAAAAAGAGTATAATTTCTTCTAAAAGATTATTCTATAATTGATAGCAATCACATGTATTTACTTGATGAGTTTGATGCATTAAATAAAAGAATGCTGAATTATCTGATGCACATGATTCCTTAAAATCATCTCATGCTGAGTTAGAAAATGAGTTTAAAAAATTAAAAAATTTAAAAACTTTTGAAAATAAAAAACCATTAATGTATGCATCATATAAAAAGAAGCATCACCATAGATAAGTACATCCTTTTCCTGGAGTTAGATGTTTTTCATGTGGCATGTTAGGACACATAGCACTCACTTGCACAATTTATTGTAGTACACATTGGGTGTGAAGACCCAAATTACATGATTCACAGCATAGCACACATGCATTGCATTCTACTTTTCATAAGAAGGAATCCAAATATAGGTTCCTAAATCTGACATTTGATAATTTTGTAGGCAAGCTCTCACAAAAGGCCTAATGAGAGCATGTGGTACCTAGACAGTGGATGCTCTCAACATATGACTGGCGATGACAATCAATTAATTTTGCTGGAGACCAGGATAGGAGGTAAGGTTACTCTTGGAGACAACACCACCAGGAAGGTGGTAGGCTCAGATATATTTGAAATTTCATGAACCTTTTGATTAAAAATATTTTTCTTGTAAATGGACTGAAATATAACTTGCTCAGCATCAGTCAGCTTTGCGATAAGGGCTTCATCATAAATTTTTTGGCAAATTCATGCATTATCAGCTTAAATAATAACACTATTTTGCAGGGAAAGTGGATCAACAATATTTACATGCTTGATTTAAATAATATTGAATGTGTTGTTTTATTTTGCTTAAAAACTACTATTGCTGATTCATGGTTGTGGCACAAGAGATTATGTCATGCTAGTATGAAAACTCTTAGGAAAGTGACCCAAAAAGACATAGTTATAGGTGTCCCCAAGCTTAAGTTTTCAAAAGACCACCTTTGTAATGTCTGCCAATTAAGAAAGCAAGTTCACTCCACTTTTCACTCCATTAAGAATATTAGCACCTCCAGACCTTTAGAAGTCCTTCACATGAATTTATTTGGACCCATTAGAACTACTAGCCTAGGAGGAAAAGTCTATGGTTTTGTGATTATTGATGACTACTCGAGGTTCACTTGGATTAGATTTTTGTCACACAAGAGTGAGTCTTTTGATGAGTTTAGAGCCTTCTTCACTTGGATTCAAAAAAAGCTAGGTTGTGAGATCTTGACCATCCATAGTGACCATGGGGGAGAGTTTGAAAAAGAGAGATTTAGAGATTTTTGTGAACATAAGGGGATTAGCCATAACTTCTCAGATCCTAGGACCCCTCAACGGAATGGGGTAACTGAAAGAAAGAACCAGACCTCAGTGGAAGCTACTAGAGTCATGCTTGCTGAGTATTCACTTCCAAAATACATTTGGGCTGAAGCGGTTAACATAGCTTATTATGTGTTGAATAGGGTGAATGTTAGAGCCAAACTGGATTAGACACCCTATGAGATCCTTAAGGGTAGTACACCCAATCTTTCCCTCCTTCATGTCATTGGTTATAAGGTTTTCATTCACAATAATAGGAAGTATCACTTAGGAAAATTTGACCCAAAATCTGATGAAGGAGTGTTCTTAGGATATTTTAGTGTTGGGAAGTCTTTTAGGGTGTTTAATAAGAGTGACTTTAGTGGTGGGGGAGACTACTCATGTAGTATTTGATGAATATGATCCTAAGAAGTCTAGTGTTGAGGATGATGATAATGTTGCAGAGATTACCAATGGAGTAGAAAATTTGGAGAAGAGGGTAGAGCCCCAAAACACTGAAGGAGTAGGAGAGATTACCCAAGGAGTAGAAAATATAGATCTAGAGAAAAGGGTTGAATCTACACACTTTTCCTAGAGATTGGAGATACTCTTCAAGTCACCCTAAAGATTTGATCTTAGGAGACCCTTCTAAAGGTGTTAGGACTAGGCATGGACTTAGGAAAGAAGTGAACCACTCTTCCTTTATCTCAATGATTGAACCCACCAATATCATTCAAACCCTTTATGTTAAGTTTTAGATCTTAGCCATGCAGGAGGAGTTGAACCAATTTGTTAGGAATGATGTTTGGGACTTGTAGAAAGACCTAAGGGACAAAGTGTAGTTGAAATAAAGTGAGTCTTTAAGAATAAGGTGAATGATTCTGATGTGGTGGTTAGGAATAAGGTAAGATTTATGGCTAAGGGGTACAACCAAATAGAAGGGATAGATTTTGAGGAGACTTTTGCCCCTGTAGCTTGATTGGAAGCCATTAGAGTGCTATTAGACATTGGTTCAGGCACTTTGCATAAAAAAATTTGTATAATGCTCCAACATTCTGTACTCGAGCGCCCCAGCGATGTGTTCCTAAGCACCCTGGTGCTGTAGAGTTTACTGTGATAAATGAAAGAGAACGAAGCACCACAAAGCTATATGATCAGCGTACAAGGTTTTGTGATGCTAAATGTTACGAGTTTGGGTGCTGCAACATACAAGATCATATTCATGGAGTCTTAAGCACTATAGCCCTCCAAATTGGCATTGTACCGCTATGAGGAAGACTGGATAATTATTTTTCTCATTTTTCTGAAGGGTGGCATCACTTGAAGTTATTTACTTAACTTTCTCTTGTGTTTTGAGAGATAAAAAGATGTAAGAGAGAAGAGAAGAAAAGAGAAAATGAAAGCGAAGAGAGAGCTGTACTTATTTATCTTCATTTTCATTTTGTTGTGGTGTGGCTTTGTAGTATTTTTTTCCCAATTCTGAGTTTTTCCACGTTAAATTCGTGTGTACTTTTCTTTTGGCTGCATTTATATTTTTATTGTTTATTTTCGTCACGTGGTTTTACTTACATCCACAACAGTTCTTTCCTTTCAGATCTGAAGCCACACTTCCTCGCCGTTCTTTTGTTGGATCAGAAGTAATGACGATGATGGGAGCTTGCTCGTTGTGAAGGTATCCATCTTTCTTCCTTTAGGACGCTTTTTCGACCAAATCCTGTAAATTCGCCGAACTCCCATATTTAGTAAATTTTAGATTTATGGCAAAAAGAGGGAAACATAGGATGATTTAACTCACTATGAGATTTAACAGTTTCCTAAATTCTGTTTGACAGGATTTACTCAAAGCTTTGAAAATCGGACCGGTCAATGAACTAGAAGAAGAAGAAGAGATTAGCAGTTCGATAATTTGAACAGGGTTGAACCGATGACATAAGAATTATTTATTATATTTAATATTATACTAATAACACAACTATTTATAAATATGTAACAGAAGTTGAAAATAATTATAATATGAAGCATAAAAATTATATATATATGATATGGAGATGAAGTATTGAAGACACAACCAATCATAGAAAGATGCAAAAAATACTTTATACCAACTAATAACAAAAAGAAAACATATTCATGATATGGAGATGAAGTTAACAATGTTTCACCTTTTCAGTGCAATAATTTCAACAATTTCACAAGAGAAAAATCAAAGATCTCCTAACTTAGCATCATCAAATCTATCCCATAAGTTGATTCTCCAGGTTTCGATTCACCAAAATGTTCAAACCCAATTGCATTACGATGATCGCAGCCCTATATATTGTCAAGTGTACATTTCCTTCATGTCTATTAAGTCATATGCACTGTTCATTCAGATATAAATAAGAATATAAGAATAAACATTATTTTTGCCTTATCCATTTAGATGATATACTCAAAGCCCAAACATAATATCCAAAGCTGAAAAAAAATAAGAAGTAAACGAAAAGTTTTATTATATTTTCCATGTTTTGTAACAGTATTAGGTAAATTATAGGAGAGAAACAACTATATAGGATTGGTAGATGATACATCACACAAAAATTTATCTTGATCGGCACTGAGACTCTTGATGGCAAAAGCTAGTTTGGAACTTCGTAAATAATCCGGAGACCTGAATCTTACCTATTCTTGTGGAGCTTATGTCAAACTGAGCATCTCGGAAAATTACGTTATGCTCAAGTGACCACCAGACGGGGATCAAATCCTCCAATTGAGACCCAAATCTGAGTTCATGAGATTTCAAGGGCTCAAAAGCACTGTTGGAGTGAGGATTTATTAAACAACCTCAATTTGAGTACAAAACTGTCTTCGATTTTGAACAGCCTTAATCTACCAATGTCAAACGGATATCGAGTGAGACAAATTGCCAACGAGTGCGCCAAGATCGACCGAAGTGTTTCGAGCATCATTCAAGGTCTTCAAATGATATCCACAAAACATTAGACCTCTCGCTGCAATAGATCAAAAGGATTCGATCAAATCGGGCACCGGTCCATTCAAGACACTCCCATTACGCCCTTTGGATCTCCGCTATGTTACGGACTAGGTGATGCACTCCGAATGAACAGAACTATAATTATAGAAGCCACTACCATCTCTACACAAAGGAGGATCTTCAATGAAGAGAGAGATTAGAGAAGAAGGAGACAAGGGGAAAAGGTAAGTTGCCGTCACCTCCGCTTCAGCACACCGTCGGAGCTCTTCTACCGTTCGTGAAGTTATGCACGATTGACATCTGCCGGATTTTCTCATGAGGAAACTCAGAAATTCTTGTCTACAGTACTTTTTCCACGTGATGCTGCATCCTTTCCAAATTAACACACGCAGTGGATTCCCATCACTGATGCCCCGAAACTCCGCCCTAAATGTGAGCCGAGTTATCCTCGTGCCACCAAAGTTCGTCGGGACTTTATTATTTTGTCGTGACCCGACGTGGCGGGACCTTGTTCCACTCGATTACTTTTGCTCATAAGGAAGTTTCTTCCCTGACTTCTGCAGAGACTTATAACGGTTATCGGGTGCACTAACGATTGGAACGTCTATGCGAAAGAATGCAAAGGTTATTCTCAGTTGCGGTAAACTTTCTTACTGACGGCTGTGGCCTACTGATCTAAATCATCGTTGCAGACTTATTCTCCTTCTAAACCTTCCGATCGCCAGCCGACTTCGATCCTCCTGACTTATGTCAGCCCTGCCGAACTTGACAGTCTTCCGACCATCCCGTACGCCCGTTTTGGATATCGATCCTCTCTTATTATGTCACCGCGACTACAATCTGTTTTTCAGCGACCGATCGTCGTTCACCCAGTTCCGACTTAGGTCCCTCCTGACTGTAACGCGCACCCGACCAGACTACATAGTCCGATACTCAACTTCCAAGATCCTAGTGAAGCGCAGCTAAACCTACGTATATTCTCTCATCTGACCTTACGCTCTTCAGACCACCGCCAGAGGCCTGCGGATCTTTCATAAACAAACAATGTAAGTTTTGGTGTGGGTGTAGGAGCTCTTATGTACTCTCTTACAAATCGATGTATATGCTTAATTCATAAAGATGTCTACATCTAAGGCTAATGCTTCTCCTCACTCAGGATAAGTGCGGACTCCACCTTTTGTGAGTCAGCACGGCGACACATCAGTGATTCTCAGATTTCCTACTACCTGGGCTAGCGTCGCCGTGGTGTTGTGCTTCCCCCTTCTCTTTTACAGGGTGTATTATCCAACAGCTATAAATATATCATTGTGTCTATAAATATTTAGTCAAATAAGTTTTAGGACCCTATCTCCTTATCTGATCTGCGTGCTTGAAATTATATCGTACAAAACGCCTATAAAGATAGCGAACATTGATGATTATTCGTGGTGTATTTCTTGTGCTCTATCCCTGACCGATTTTCGTGAAATACTAACCTGGACTCAGCCAACAAGTTTTGGCGTACCTTCCTAATCGTCGTGGCGATACGTGAAGTGATCTCTTCTTTAGTTTCGTAGCCGCGCTGAGAGTGGTCCATAAATCTCGATTCTTGCTGTCATCATGTCATCATAAAAGAATTTCCTCTACATAGTGCCATCCAATCTTACGACTTATAACGACTATGTGTTATAACGATGACTGCTCTAGCATACATTGTCAATGGGCAATACTCTTAGGATCTCACAAAACCATTAACCTAAATTTATTAGATACTAATAAAGATTAGGGTCATGACCTGATTACTGTCCAATCACCATTGTAATTAATCACTCCTCTTAAATAA
>NW_021319279.1:996541-1002179 GCF_001605985.2 Dendrobium catenatum | reverse complement strand
TGCTCAAGCTCATAGTAAATTAAATCCTACCCTCCTCTTCTCTATTCGGTGGCCTTGCTGGACTTGGCCGAAGTTGCACACCGAAGGGATTAAGTTACCTTCACAGCACTCGAGCTCCCCATGTTGCTTCAGATTAGAATGTTGTGACTTCCGATTCGGTAGAAAGGGAAAGTCGAAGAAGGTGCGAAGTCGGACAACAATGGAGGAGGTAAGCTGGTCTTTCCCTCCTCTCTCTCTCTCTTTCTGCTTGCGGTTAAGGTGCGGAGGTCGGACGTCGGCTAGGGGTCGAAGGCAGGGAGGAGTTCGGGAGGTTGGATTTCGGGCAGAGGGAGTTGCGAATGGGAGAGGGAGGAGCTCGGGATCGGCGTCGACGGGATCTGGCTGAGGTGAGGTCGGCGGCTTGGAGTCGGACAGATGAATAGAGATGCGTCGTGTTGAGTGGAAACGGGATCGGGAGTGGAGTCGGGAGGTGGAAGCAGCGACGGAAGCAGAGCTGAGAGAGATCGGGAGGTCGGGTTAGGTCGGAGACTTGGGGAGGAAGAGTCGTGTGGTTTGCGGGGGTTATCGGGAGAGGAAGAGGGAGCAGCGATTTGGGTCGGTATTTAACGAAGAGAACGGGGCAGCGATCGAGAGCAGATTTTACGCAGGAAGTGCGGAGAAATGACGGGAGCGGCGCCGATTTCAGCCAGATTCGCTGCAGGATTCGTGGAACCAACGGTTTACAGGTATTATTTTTCGTTTCTTTTTTTTTTTTTGGTTTATCTGCGAAGGTCAACACTTTAATCCGAACCATCAAAATATAGCTTTCAAATAACTGTATATTTTGTTGCTTATTAGGTGAATAATATAGCCTGAATAATGAGCCTCGTGTAAAATCTTCCTTCTCCGATATTCAAAAATAAGAGCACACAATATATTCTTGTAGAAAATAATACCATAATCATAAACTCATAATTCATATTTCTTACCCTATATGATCTGATCAATCAACTTTTGATATTCTGCATTTGACTTCTAAACTTTTTTAATCTTTTCTTATAAAGCACACTGAATGATCATGTAAGCTAATATACCCGAATCTCAATCAGTAGAAGAAATCACCTACAACTATAATCTCTTTATATCTCGTATCAAAGACTTATCAGAAGTGAGCTGTATATATGAGAATCTAGAAAACTTTATTCTCAGCGCGTTTACCACCACATTAGCCTTACTAGATTGATACTGAATAGTCGGATAATAGTCTTTGATCAACTCATGTCATCTCTTTTGCCTCATATTAATATCTTTCTGAGTAAATATGTACTTCAGACTCCGATGATTAATGAAAATCTCACACATGATACTGTACAAGTAATGCTGTCAAATCATCAAAGAAAATATAACAGCAGCCAAATCTAGATCATATATTGTATAGTTCCTCTCATATGGCTTCAACTGTCTGGAAGCATCAGTTATAACACTACCGTGCTGCATCAAAATACATCCAAATCTCTGAGGGAAGCATCACTGAATACTTGAAAGCCTTCTATATAGAAAGAAGAGCTGAAACTGGAGCATAAGTTAAACAATCTTCCAATCTCTAAAAGTTAGTCTCACACTCTGATATCCAGATAAAAGCTACTAACTTTTGAGTCAGTCTCGTCTGAGGTGCATAAATCTAATAAAGCTTTTTCACAAACTTTCTATAATATCCAGCTATATCTAGGAAATTAATTACGTACCTCAAACACAGTAGTAGGCCTCAGCCAATTGGTGACTGCCTGAACCTTTTAGGGATCTACAAATATACCAGCACTACTCATCACATACCCTAGAAAAATAATACTCTTCAGTCAGAACTCACATTTGAAGAATTTGACATATAATGGATGCTGCCTCAAAATCTCCAAAATAATCCTAAAATATCTGACATGATGTTCCTTAAAAGCAGAATAAAATAAAATATCATAGATGAAAACAATCATAAATTGATAAAAAAAATCTTTGAGTATTTTGTTCATAAGATTCATAAAAATGATTGGTGCATATGTCACTACAAAAGGCATGACTAGAAGCTCATAGTGTCTATACATCATACTGAAAGTTGTCTTCATCACATTAGCCTCTCTCACCTTTACCTGATAGTATCCATATCGTAAATCAATATTCAAAAATACATAAGATCCAGTAAGCTGATCAAATAGATTTTCAATCCATGACAGATAATACTTATTCTTGATAATGATTTTATTCAACTCCATGTAATCAATGCACACAAGCATCGTACCGTCCTTTTTCTTCACAAATAAAATTGGTACTCCCCACGGAAGTACACTAGGACAAACAAATCCACTGTTAACTAACTCCAAAAGCTGAACCTTTAATTCCTAAAACTCTTTTGGTGTCATCCTATATAGAGCCTTGGAAATCGGGTCGTACCCATAAATATATTGATATAAAATTTTATTTGTCCAATATTAAACTGACTAACTCATCAATAAACACATATGAAAAATTTCATACTACCAGAACATCGGAAAGAAGGCCAAAATCTATACTCCTATCCCGGACTGATACCAGAATTATCATATATAACACTTCTCTCATAATCTATATGCTTCCACGGTAGAGATCAAACAGGATAAGACTCCTTTAACACCTTGAAATACATAATGTTCACTGCACAAAAATAATTTAACTCGCTTTTTAAAGCAATCAATATGGGTCTCATACCAACTCAACCAATCCATATACACAATAATATGAAATAAGAAAATTGGTAATAAAATCAAATTGGATAGCCACTTGTTATCAAAAATCTCAACATTACACAAATAAAATCTACTAGCTATCATACCATCTCCAATTAGTAGAGTAATAAAAAAAGAAACAAACTGTATGGTTTAAGGCAAGTGTAGTAAATCGAAAAAATACTCGAACATAAAAAAATGACTAGCTTCATAATCGAATAAAATATAACATGGATGCTAAAAAATGTAAATCATACCTATCATAATATCTTTAGACATTGTGAGCCTCCTGCTGAGTCAAACTATACACATGTGGCTGAACTGTAGCTTAAGCAACAGTAATACCAGACTCTCTCTAACCATTATCAGATGGTCTACCTACTGCTGAACCAAAACCACTACCAGCAAAACTCTCAACAAAGGTATGAAGTGGAACTATCCTCAGCCTCCCTAATGGTCTAACAGAACTCTTAGATCTGGCTCAGATAGCTGGTCAAAGCTTGCTTGTGGACACTCTGTCATCCTGTGTACATTCTGTCCACATATGAAACATTGACCAGTCATCCTATATCACTGACCGAAATGACGTCTGCCACAACTCTAACATACAGATGCTCCATTAATAAATCTACCAGAACTAGCAACTTTGCCCTTACTCGGGGCTACAATAGATACAGACTATCCACCGTTTGTGGACTCTCCAGGTAAAAATGTACTCATCTTCCCAAAAACGCCACTACTAAAAGCCTCGCCACTGAATCTTTTCTTACCAGCATTCCACTGCTGCTAAGTAGCTATTAGATTGTTCTCAATCAGACGAACTCTCTCCACAAGCTTAGAGAAATCATAAATGTAAAATAGCACCAAAGATTATCTTAGACTATCTCAAAGTCCTCTAAAACACCTGTAGCACATCCCCGCGAAAGTGCTAGCTAGCTGCAGAGCATATCAGGCGAAAACAATAAACTCTACCTCGTACTGCAAAACAATCCTACTCTTTTGAACCAATCTCAGAAAAGCCTCCTGCATTTACTGTCTTGAAGAAGGTTGTATAAACTAGGCTCTAAACACAATTGAGAACTCCTAGTTAATCAGAGAATTCAATCTCCCTTACAAATTCTAATCCTGCTGGCCCATCTACCAATGCTCGGCCTCACCATCTAATAAAAAAATTGCTAGCAGTACTTCCCTCTCATGAGGACGCCACATACCGTTAAATGCCTTATCTGAACACATATACACATGAAACAAACAATAATAAACACCTAGGCAAACTTAAAACTATCACTTGACTTACAAATCAATTCCTATTGCTCTATTTTACGATTCACTCCTAAATTACTACTCTAATACCACAAAAGCTTGTCACAACCCAACCCGACCGAGATAGGTCCCATCGTGTTGAGTTGTGACACGAAAATCTCATATCTAGTTTTGAAATATTTTAGATTTTCTTTCAACATTTATTTTAAATAAACTACATACTACAAAGCTAATAAATATCCATATACTAAAAATAAATTCATCCATCAGATTTCTTTCATTTCATCAAAATGTATCTACACTACAGTACATAGCACATGCAAAAACTATAGAACATAATTGAAAAATAAACTAGCCATGACTATATAAAAATCAAAATAGAAATACTTATAAACTTTGATTTGATCCTGAACTATTAATCAATAATATCTTTTCCCTTCCAAGATTCTGAAAACTCGAAGCAAAACTACAATGAGTTATAACAGCTCAGTGGGCTACATAATCCAATCTAAATTTTCAAATTATTTTATTAAATATTTTGATGAATATTTTATAGTTAAATGCAATCTAATAAATCACTAAATTAAGAAATATAATAAGAGTGTAGCAGTTATTCAATTATTTAAATAACATTACTAAGCAGGTAAATGGATTGCAATTATGATATCACATTTCCTGGACTAAGATAAAATTTCAAAGGATTCTGACTCTTTATGACACCCTTTTGTACTTACAGTACCAGAACATATTCATAGGCACCAGAATATTACTTATAGCCACCAGAACATACCTTATAACATCACAATAGTCTCTGACATAGACAAAATCTCAAAAGATTATGGCCATTTAACTCTCCCAACAGAAATAATTTAATCATATATGTTATCTTTATATTATAGCAGTTAAAGCTTAATTGAACATATGTCAGAATTGCACAGCTTTCTATAACGATAGATAATAGCAAATCCTACTAAAAAAATACACAATTTCAAAAAATAACTAAATTACTAAAACAATCCTTTAAGTAGGGGTGTCAATTTCAGGTCACGGGTCGGGTTCGGGTCGAACCCAGAACTGACCCAACACTATTCAAGTCTATCCAAACCCGACCCGTTTTTGAAAACGGGTCAATTTTACGGACCCAAACCCGACCCGCTACGGGATCGGGTCAACCAGTCCCGACTCGCATATAAGGATACACTCATCGATCGGGATAGCAAGAACGCCATGCTGATGCGGCATGGCAGTTAGTGGTAGGTGGGGATGCGACAGCGGGGTCGTAGTAGCCAGCAACAGCGGGTTGGCACTCGGCAGCAGTTGAGCAACACGGCGGGTGGCGACAGCGGCGTGCAGGCAGGGTCAGCGCGAGTACGCGACGGGCAGGCATATTAGCCTTGGGATGCGACGCAAGCAGCCGCGATCACATTGTTGCGGAACTGTTTTCATGATTTATGATTTTGATGATAGCAAATACTCTTATTTCTCTACGACGGCCTTATTTACTAACATTTCAAGTCCACAAGATCAGACTGCAATTTGGAACCAGCTCAAGATTGGGTAGACTAGGTCTGAGTCAGTTTGTACACTTTTTCCTTTCTTGAGTCTATTGTATTTGGTGTGGCTCCTGATGTTTTGTAACTTGG
>NW_021319279.1:953424-994151 GCF_001605985.2 Dendrobium catenatum | reverse complement strand
GTAAGGGCTTCTCCGCCTAGCTGTGGGGGCTAAAGGAGAGACACTTGTTTTAATGCAAAACTTGGAGGGTGCCTCCAAGGAGTGGACGTAGGTCAAGATTTGACCGAACCACTATAAATCCGGTGTGTTCTTTCTTTATTACTTCCGCACTTTTAATTTCCGCATCGTTGGTTTTGATTGTGGTGAATCTTATTTTTGGATTTAAGTTTGAGTTTTGTTTTAAATACTGATTCACCTCTCTATCTCTTTATTAGCCTTGGGCCTGTTCTATAGGGCTTAACATCCCTAACGAACTTTCACACATGTGGCAAGCTCGGTCAACGCGGGCACCGCGAGTCATTTCTAAGTTTTCGGGTCAACTCGAACCCGACCCGATTTTAAAACGGGTCGAAAATCATAATGCAACCCCATCCCAATTTGAGTTCGGGTCAACACGAACCCAAAATTTTTGGGTCGGGTTTTCGGGTCAGATCAAATATTGACACCCCTAGCTTTAAAATTTTTATCGTGCTACAACACTATTTTTCAAAGTCCATATAAAACTTTATTTAGCAAAAATCTCACAAATTTTAAAAACTCTGGTGTAAAATTAAAAAAAAAATACACAAAATATTTGTAATCTCAATCCCTATAATATATAAAAAAATTACAGAGTTAAATTTTTAACAGTGCAAATTTATCTGCATTTTTTGCTAAAAAAAATAAATTTTAATAAAAAAATTTGAAAAAAAAAATTGCATATTTTTGAAAATTGAGATAAGCATAATGCAACTTACCTCGATCCATACAACTTTCCCAATTAATCTAATGGCTAAAAACGACCAAAAAGGCTTAAAAATCCTTTTTCCCTATCTAAAGATCTCTCTCTCTCTCTCTCTTGCGGTTGCCAGCTTTCTCCAAATTGAGTCAGAACAGGCAGAACTATATGTTGAACCTGCATGTGTCACAGATAGGTCCAATATAAAAATTTTAAGTTTACATTATTATTTAAAATTGTGCAATATCGCTTGAACGCAATTCAATGAAAAACGCCGCGAGACTTACACCTCAAACTTTTTCTATAAGGCTTATGCCTCAGCTTGGCTCACGCACGGCTCGCCTCCCTAAACTAAAGCCCTAAACAAATCACGCATTCATGCAATAACATCAGCTCGACTGTCTCAATCTCCATCTCGCCATTTTCACCACAGCCACCACCGTCATAGCCGTCGTAAGGAACACTTCAAAGAAGGATACCAACACCATCTCTAAGATTTTTTTTTGTATTATCTTATGTTTATGTTAACAAAAATATTTATGAAAGAGAAAAATGACTGAAATAAAGAAAAATAAAGCAGATTAAGAGTAATTGGACTTCACAGGATAAGGTAAGGAAGAATTTTGTTATGATGACGACTCAAAAAAAGATCTCCTTAGTGATGGCAGTACAGATGTTTTTTAAAGTTTTGCCAACTATTTAAGCTTTCTTTATGAATTAAATGTGGATGAATAGGGAACTGAGAAAGAATAAATTTAGAGTTAAACTTTATATTATATGATACTTCTATGCAATTCATGTATTTAATATTATTTTTCTCTTGTAATACTTAGATTTTAATTCTATTTCACGTAATTTATCATTTTCCACTTTATGTATTGTGTAATTTTTATTTCATATATATGCCAATTTATTATTTCACAGTTCAATAGAAAGTTAATATTATCCTCTTAACATATTATATGGTTATTAATTATTATATAAAACATTACCTTTAACCATTATTTTGATGTAACATATATTTTTTTAATTAAAGGCTTACACCTCAAAACATACTTACGCCTTGCCTCCCGAATAAAAAATGCGTTAATACCCGATTGCACAATTTTAACCTTGGTTTACATTTAAAAAATTTGATATTATATTCATGATTAAATTTTAAAATTTTAAATATTAAATTATAATAATTTGATATTTTAATTTTAATCATTCCCCCATGTGAAATGCTTTTATTTTATTAATTTTACATTGCTTTATTTCCTTTATTCTTGTTTGGAAGCTATGAGAACAACCACACTTGATTGTTTGGAAGCTATGAGAACAACCACACTTGATTGAAATCGAGATTAAAGTGGACCCAATCTCATTACTTCTTTGCATTGAACTTTACCTCATTTTTAGATTATTTTTTTAAATCCTAATGATTTGTTATGAATATTTCCTTTGATAAATAAAAATCAGCTTCTGATGATTGAAAAAATGTTGAGATTGAAATCTTTAGGGTTACGTGCTTGATGGCTGACTCCTCTAGTTGTATAATTGGTGATCACTTCTTTGAGATCTTCATAGCAGAAGACTCAGATATCCTCCAAACCTCTTGTTGAACTCTCTCCCCAACCTCTCCTATTCTTTCCCTAATATCCCTAGCCTTTTCTATATATTTTCCCAATCTTCTACAACAATGAAAAATTAATCTTTAAGCCTCTTATAAGTGTTTGGCCCAAATTAAGGCAATCTTGACTAATTTGGTGGTTCTCCTCCTTTCAGCACCCTCCAAACTCATAGATTCCAACCAAAAACCCTAGATCAGATCTTCAAACATTCCCCTACTCTTTTCTTGGTCTAAACCTCGTATAAAATTTTTCAATCATCTAGGAGTATTCCTCATATCATTAGATCTCCACCACTGCAATTGGATGTTTTGGCCCACCAAGGCTACGTCAACTTAGATATTATAGCCAAAACCTTGACTTTGGAAATTTCAATACAAAAATCTATTGGACTTCAACCTTGGGTACTTGTAAAAAGGGGGATCTATCATTCACCGAGTAGCAATCTCTAAAAATGGACTTGATTAATTTAATTTATTTTAATTTTAAAAAATAAGGGTAAAAATTAGAGATAATTGAAAGCTTGGTGGCAAGCCTATGATAATATGTACTAGCCAAAACTAATTACCACCACCTACAAGGCCTAGCATTTCTTATGTGAAAACCTAACCATATTAGCCTTACTGAGTAAAATCCTTTTCAAGAGAGTGTTTCACATCCAAATTAGCAACCAACATTGAGTACAAACAAACATATATGAGAACAAATCTTGTATATGGTTTTAGACTAACTTATGATTTATTGCAATAAATTTACTTTATACACAATATTATTCTATTTGCTTCCACAAATTATAATATTAAGAAATTAAAAAAATTATAATGTCGACATATTTTATCGCATAAATAAAGTAAATCATACATTTAAAAAATTTGTCAACCCCTAAAAAGGGATCTTTTTTAGTAAGTATATTGTGAACATTATCCTTGAACATCATGTCACCCAAGTCAACCCCTATAAATCAAGTTGATGTTATAACTAGATTGATAGAAACCATATATATTATGATCCATAAGAGTGACAGAAAAAAACCAAGAGTTTATTTAGGAGACTAGAACCCAACTAATTAAGAGCAAGGATCGGATAGATAAGTTAAAGAACAAGATGGCCATTTTGGTAACACAAATGCAAAATCTTGGTAAAGATGAAGAAAATGCTTCGAGCCAAATCTTGCCTAAGACAGATTATAAGAAATTACATAGGCAACTTCTAACTTAAAGACAATTAACTCTTCTTATTACTGAGTACCTTAACACTTTTGGGAAATTTGTTTCAAGGACCAACTATACTTCTAACGATTAACAACTAACCAATAAATTTATTATTGATCTTAGAATGAACATTAGAAATAAGATATAGATGTTTGATCCCCATAAATTAAAAGGATGCAAATATATCCTCATGGTGGAAAAGCAAAGGAAGGCTACCTAAGTTTCTAGACTATGAGTAAGACCACTTCCACTCCTAACCAAAGGCCTACTGTTAGGCCTAAGCCCGCCATTAAGTGGTACACAAACTACTAGGTCTCCTACTAAGTAGAGTTATAAATATACTAGAATAATCATATATTTCAAGTGTCATAGGAAGGGTCATATACTGCATTAGTGCAAAGCACAAATCTTATTTTTAGAAGAATCTGATTCACTTTAGAATGATGCTATTGAGGAAATTTTGGATGAGACACCATTATTTTAAGAGAAGATTGAGTTGGATAATGCTAACCATATTAGAATTATGAGGGGTGTATTTATTTCGAGGAGTGACATAAAATTGGAAGACAATGAATGTTTTCTCAACGTACACGTTGTGTGAAGAGAAAAAATATAAGCTTGTTATTGATAATGAGAGTACTATCAATGTGATATTCACCTATTCACTAATATGAGATAATCTCAAAACTAAACCAAGCCCTTTTATGTGACCTAGATGAACCATGCCATCCTCCCTATCTCTAGTAGATACATATTCCTTCCTAAGATGGGGAGCTACGAGGATAAAATAAAATGTGATATCTAACATATAGACAGTACAAATCCTTTTAGGTAAACCTTAGTTGTATGATAAGACTACTATCCACTATGACGAGTATATTAATATGTTCAAACATGATAACAAAACTATCAAACTTCTATCTGTCAAGCCTACAAAGATAACATCTCAAGTTAAACTCCATAATCCTATACCTATTGTCCAACCTCAAAACATAATTAAAAAAAAAAGAATGCTAAGTTCCATTTGATGGTGATAAGGCCCCTACTATTTGGAAAATAATTGTGTACTATTCTAAATGACCCATTATTGAGGCTTCCCAACTTAAGCATTTTTTATTTTACTTTTTATATTCATAAAAGATTTTCAGACCCTTTATGCAAGGAGAAAAAATATGTTGCAAGAGTAAATCACAATCAATCTTTATACAGAATATGACAAAGATGATCATGCTAGTTTGTATTCGTATTAAGAGACATACAATCATTAAAATATAAGAAATTGTAAGTTAGAGCTTGTGGCCCGTTCAAAATTATTAGAAAACTTTGACCTAGTAAATACAATATTAACTTTCCATTCAACAAAATAATTAATTCAACTTTCAATATTGAGGAAACTATTTCATTTAAAGAAGCTAATCAACCTCCAAGTGATGCAGCTAACTCTTTCATAGGAAATATTTCTAATCAATTTTAACTCTCACCATCAAAACTCTTTAAAGTGAACTATCTCATTACAAAAGAAGTGCCTACAAACCAAGCTAAGGTTCAAAAGTTTTTTATCAAATGTAAGAACAAGCCAACCACGAAGGCCACCCAATCAAGGAAGATTTGGAGAAGCTAGCACTAGGGGTTGTTGAAGGATACTTGAATTTCAACTGAATATCATTACAGCAAGAGGAGAACTTGCTAGTGGAGGAACTAAGAGAATTGCATGTGCCAATCATTCCAGCATGCTCTTTGATCTGAATCTTGTGAGTAACTTGATGTACATGGTGGTAGAGCTAAAGATGATATTGCAAGGCCGCAAAATATGACAACATAGTCAAACCAAGCTGTTTTGGACTCAAAGCGATCAGTCTCATAATAAAAGCAAAATACTACATGGTTGAAGTAGGTCATTGCAGAACTAACAAGAAGATCACAAATCAAGCGGAGAGGATCAGGGACCTCGAGTACATCAATAATACTGCCTTGTCAGGTAGGGTGATCGAGCCAAGAGTGGGGCCAATCTTAAGACCACTAAGAGTGAGGCTTGCTGAGCTCAAAAGAGATTAAATCCATATAAAAGAGAATAACTAGCCAAGTCAAGGTGGAAAGAGAGAATACAAATGTCGGAGGTTTTGGGGACTGATGGAAGAGAGAGTACACAACACAAAAGCTCATAAAATTAAGAGGCGGAGAGAGACAAGCAGAGGAGACCATGTACAAAATGAACAACCAACACATGATTTAGAATGATTCGGCCAGATGACCTACGTCCACCATGCTATAAAATATGTTATATTAGGTTCCCAGAAGGGTGCTAGAAGTGTGGTCTTATAGAGTTCATAGAGAAGGGAGGGAAAATAAAATAGTTATAGGAGTATTTCCATGTTAAATACAAGGAGAAATGCTCATATATTTGTACTACAATCAAAAGTCAAAAAAAAAAAAGAAATGATAAAGAGTTGAGCCTTTGAAAGAAGAGCAATAAATGAACTTTATATAGTAACTTCTAAAATAATTCGTAAGATAGGAGCCGTATTTCAAAAAAGTGATCTACCTCGCCAAATGCTGCGAGTAAATATTTTAAGTGCTTTTGCTTTCTCAATATCCTAGGCTGCTGAATCTCAAGCTGCAAAAACTTTTCTTTAGTCTCCCATCCCTTTTTATAAGCTGATTTCATACATTAATTTCAAACATTTCAACTGATTTCACACACATTAAACACATGTGTAAATTGAAACAGTTGAACTATATGATGTATAGTCATGGTATATATTATATGTTTTGATTGAAACTTAACAATAATAATTGACAATTTGAAATATTAACCATTCTACATGTAACAAAGATGAACTAAATGCATCAACAATCCTTAATAATGAGGTATGCATTGTCCAATATGGCTAAATATGACCCTCTAATCAAAAAATTAAAATATAACTTAAAAAAAGGATGCGAGTCCAACAATTATTCATGGAGTGTCAAACAAGAGATCAACCAAGATTAGTAGATTCATTGTTTAAGCAGTTGTCTCATGAATGGCTCATTTTTTCACTATCATATCATAAATCCCTTATGATGCCCTGAGCACCATGGAATTATCAGTCCTTCAGCTCCTATGTTTTTTTTCCATTGTCCAACTATTTATGAGTCATTGATCAAATGCATGGAATAGAACTATAGCCCATGAATTTTGTTGTGATTTTTTCATTCTAAATACGGCAACATTTTCACCCTCACCCACAGTGTTATAACTTCTTTCTTATTTTTATTTCTAGCCTTGTATTACACTGTATCATTCTATGCTCGTATCTTCTCATGGATTTGTAAAGCCAACTCTTCTTTATAGCAATCTATGCTTTCCGTCTTGCCTAAAGCATCATTTAGTGTTTTTTACAGCATTTTATGCTTTACAATAATTTCTAACGTATTTTAAGTTTATTATTATTTTTTTGGGCTAACATTTTTTTTCTTAAGAGCCACTCATAAATCTCCTTTTTTAATTTTAAAAAAGAAATAAATCCCTATTTTTAACCATTGAGGAACCTTAGCTTTACCTGCACGGTATATACCATTAGGCTTGAAGGAAAACAGTATCAAAACACTTGAAAGCTCGCCTTTGTTACATATTATGCCTTGCTCTCCCATATCAATTACCGCTTGACGACTCACCTTGTTTATGCTGCTGTATTTTATTTTCAGTGCTTGACTCTATTCATGTTGTTCATATTTTGTCAATGTTGTCCTAATTTATTTCCTCTTGATGCAATGAGCAACTTAGTTTCTATATAATATTTATTTGGGTAAATTACAAACCGTGGCTTGAGATATAAGAGATTCTTCACGTTGGTTTAAATGAGCCAGGATGCTTTGGGCTTTCAAATGGTGTGTTTCATACGACATGAAGATGAGTACGCATCACATAAATTATGTTACAATAATAATGTAGAAGACATGTCAAACATGCTCAATGAACTGAAAAGATTTATGGATGAATAAAAAAATAAGTTTGACAGTATAAAATATATAATCAAAGAGTAGTTCAAGATAGATTTGGCAGAATAAAATATATAATCAAAGAGTAGTTCAAGATCAAGGAATGGAGGAGAATATGCCAATGGTCATCATAAACTTATGACTTAACATTGTGTTAAAATTGAGACCATTCTATAGATAAAGCGAATATTGTAGGCATACATTAAAATGTACTGTGAGTAGTATTTACCTATGAATTTCAGTGCATTCAAGCACAAATGGAATGTATCTTTATCTTAGATCCCTTCAATCAAAAGGATGTGCATCTATGTCTACTGCATAGTCCATGTTATTGCAAAAATAAGAAACACTAATCAATATTAAGCAAGCATAGATGAAGAAAGGTCAGAAGATCTAATCCTAAAATACAAGCAAAGGCCTTATAGGACTCCCAACAACATAACTAGAAAATAACCATACTTTTCTACCCAGCTACATACATGCATCTATGAACAAAGACACATATATAATTATATATGCATGCGTACATGAATGTATTGCAAAGTAATGAAGCACATACTGACCCATAAGAAAATGGTGTAGGAAAATGTCAATATTTAGAATTTATCATCATAAACATATGAAAGCATTAAGGAGTTCAATAGATTTTAGCAAATGCAATGCCTTGTTTTAGCCCTCAATCACAACCACTCACAAATCATTGATTACAAAGCTTAGCTACATCAGCCATACTCATGAATCCTTTTAGCCTGATCAAAGTTCAAATGCAAGCGAGCCGAGTGAATGTCTAACTCAATATCATACGCAGGCCATGACCATTGGCCTTGATGTGCCTAGCATCAACCTACTGGCCTGCCTTGATTGGTCAATCCCTCGCAATGGTCATGTCTCCATATGTTTGGCTCCTTGCCGGTCAACTGATCTACTATCTAAATTCATCTCGCACTCCCTGTCGATCAACTCATCTCCTCTTTGGCTCCTTACCAACCTACTCGAACCGTACAAAGCTCCCTATCCAAAAACCCATCCCCTGCCAAACTCACTACTTATCGAGCCATCTCTTATATGGCTCCTTGCTAGCCTACCCATCTTGACTTTGTGTTAGCAAACTCAACCCATGTATGGCTTCTATTTGGTTGTGCTCCCTCACCACTAGGCTCCCTCTAGTTCTCCTTCAAATCATCAGATTTTAGTATTTAAAAGTGTATGAGCCTCAACTAGTGCTAGTAGGTTGGCCCAGGTTGCCCACATCCTATCACATTAGTTGATTAATAATTGCATGCACCAACGTATGCTCGATAAGTGGCACCCTCGGTATGTCCTGCCACTTATTTCTTGAGATTCCTTTTTATCTCCTCAATAGTCTTCCTTTTGTCTCCTCAATATCGTTTTGCTCTTCCCAATACTTGATGTCAATTTGTAATCCTCAAGTCTCACCCAAATTTCACTATGATTTGGAGAGTTATAACTCTAGTCTTCTCTCTGTCGCTTCCAACCTTGACACACTAAAAACTATAGATGGATTATCATAACAATCATGTATCTCAATCTCACCCATTGCCATCTCATTAAGTAGGAACAGCAAATAAATTATAATGATTTGATTAATTTGATCTAGACAAATATGTGCGCACACTTATAAATGTGGCAATCCCTAATTTCACTAATATTTAGTGAATTTCTAGAAATTAAACTATGATATCATTATGCTACTTTAAGATATAAAATATGTTTTAGAAAGTGACAGATTTATTTTCATTTATTCTATGTCTGAACATTAAATAATCACATTTGAGAAATTTTAAACGTGTTCTGGAGTTTAAAACAGAAAGCAACTTCTAATTGCATCCAATCAAAAGACAGAATATAGTAAATTCCTCACTTTTCAAACCATGATTTCTGACCAAGCAACCAAATGAACCCTAAGCATAGCAGTATTCCCAACGTTGATTATTCTCCCACTTAAACCCAAATGCGACAAGTTTGATACATGAAATACTGCGTTTTCAGTCATAACTTGATCAATAAACCTAGTTATCTCATTGCAATTCAAATTAAAACCTACTTTTTTTGTAAGTCTTTCCAAGCCGTTAAATTTGATACTTCTAGAACAGCATGCTCAAAGAGGGCATTTAGGGCCTGTTTGGATGCAGGATTTAGGCCAGATTTAGACAAGATTTGAGCTATATCCTGCCAAACGCCAACAAGTCTAAGCTCGACTTCACGGCATTTTCAGCATGTTTTGCCTTAAATCCCGTATTTCGTAAAATCTGACATTTTTGCGGATTTAGCCGAAGAAGCACGCGAAAGGGGAGAAAAATCGCTACCTTCGCGGTGAGTCCCGTCGCGATTTTCGATCCGACAGCAACAAAGTCGTCGTCGGAGGCGGACAAGCTTCACACGAAGCAGGATCGCAAAGTCGCCAGAGGCGGAGAAACTCAAAGAGACGCTTTCAGAACTCACTTCACGCGACACCGAACGGCAAACGACATCGGAGGCGGAGAAGCTAGAAGTGGAGTGACACTTTTAGAACTTCACGCGACAGCAACGAAGTTATGGAGAAGCAGAAAAGTAGAGATGAAATATTAAAATAATTAATTAGATAATTTGAAATATAAATAATTAGTTAGATAATTAGGATTTAAACATTGAAGAGCATTTTTAATTTGCTTGGGTTTTCTTAATAGTCCGTCTCGTCATTCTCTGTGACAGGCAAGTCAATGCAATCTAACTCAAAGCATTCAATCCGTAAATCCCCAAGACTTATAAAATATAATTACTACTAAGAGTTTGAAAAGTAAAATGTGCACAAAATTGCATGTGAAGTAAGAGTTTGAAAATGCCAAGTTTATCGGCCCTCATAAAGCCTAGGCAGTCAATCTCCGGATCAAGTGAGGAAATGGCACAACAATCTCATAAAAGTCGATAATGCAGACTCACCGCGAAAGGATTCACATCCTCCTCATCAAATGGATTGATGTCCTAGCAACCCGCCATGCGATAGTTACTTTCGCAGCGTGCGAGCTCCCCGGCGTTGCTTCCGATCAAAATGTTGTAACTTCCTCGTCGAACTTACAGATCCGGAATCTGCTCGGGACGGCGACTCTTCTCTAGACTGCGACTCCTCGATCGACTGCGACTCCTCTCGACTGCGACTCCTCGATCGACTGCGACTCCTCTCTCGCTCGGGACGGCGACTCCTCTCTCGCTCGGGACGGCAACTCTTCTCTCGATCGGGAGGGAGACTCCTCTCGGCTGCGACTCCTCTCTCTCGCTCGAATGAATGAAACGCACGGGATTAGGGCTATTTCTTATGCGTGCCCTTATGAGATTTTTTTTTTTATTTAAAATATGAAATAATTGGACACGCGTGTTGCCGGCTCAAGTTTTATTTTTTTTAGTCCAGACGCTCCCAGAACGTGTCGGACACGTGTCCGTGCCGTGTCGGACGCGTGTCCGGTCCGACACGGGTCCGACACTGCATTGCCTCTTAAAACGAAGTGTTGGTGCATCATATCAGCCTTCAAACCTTTGCCTGATGAGGCAGATGATCTACTACTCTTGGAACAAGCTGATGATAGAGTTATAAATTATTCAATACCTTTGTAACAGCCTTCAGAGTTTTGCTAGCCAAATGGGTCTTCACTCCAACCATAAGAAGTCAGAAATATGCTTCTCTGACCCTGTCAATGATACTGAAATTTCTTTGTAGCATTTTTTAGCATCAAATTTAATTCTCTTCACATGAACTATCTTACGATTCCTCTGACAATCAAGAGACATCTTGTCAAAGATTATAATGGCTTGATTGATATGCTTAATGATTAGTTTGCTGGCTGGAAATACAAATTGCTTTCTATGGCAAGCTAGAAGATTCCAGCTATTGGTTCCTTATTTGAATTTCAAATCCTACTAGCTTAGATTAGACTCCATCCAAAATTGTCTTCAACAAGATTACTACCAATCCTATAAGTTGGTTTTCTCTCTAATTTACCTAATATTGTTTACAAAAATGAAAACTATTACAAAACTTTTCTTTACTTTTATATATTTTTTTTTCTCTTTGATATCATGTTTGCTTTGAGTATATCATTTAAATGAAAGCAAAAATAATGTCTTATTTTATATTTCTTATTTATTGATGAAGGTGACTTATAGAATGAAGGAGATGTAGATGACATAATAGAGCTCGATCAATCGGATGCATTTGGGTTTGAATATTTTGGCGAATCGAGATTTGGAGAATCAACTTATGGGATAGATTTGATGTTGCTAATTTAGGAGATGTTTGATTTTTCTCTTGTGAAATTGTTGAAACTATTGCACTGAAAAGGTGAAACATTGTTAACTTCATCTCCATATCATGATTATGTTTTCTTTTTGTTATTAGTTAGTATAAAGTATTTTTGCATTTTTTTATGATTGGTCGTATCTTCAACTGAAATATACTATTATGTTTTTCTTATTTACTATATATATAGTTTTATTTTTTAAGCTTCATATTATAATTATGTTCTATTTCTATTACATATTTATAAATAGTTGTGTCATTAGTATAATATTAAATATAATAAATATTTATTACGTCATCCGTTTCGACCTCTGTTCGACCTTGAACTGCTAACCTCTGCTTCTTCTTCCGATTCATTGGCCGGTCTGATTTTTAAAGCCTTGAGTAAATTGCCAAACAAAATTTAGGGAACTGTTAAATCTCATAGTGAGTTAAATCCTATGTTTCCCTCTTTTTTCCATAAATATCAAATTTACTAAATATGGGAGTTCGACGGATTTACAGGATTTGGTTGAAAAAGCGCCCGAAAGAAAAAAATATGGCTACCTTCACAATGAGCAAGCTCCCAACATCGTCATTACTTCTGATCCAACAAAAGAACAGTGAGGAGGTGTGACATCAGATCTGACAGGAAAGAACCGTTGGGGATGTAAGTAAAACCACGTGACAAAAATAAACAATAAAAATTGAAATGCAGCCAAAAGAAAAGTACACACGGATTTAAAGTGGAAAAACTCAAAATTTGGAAAAAAATACTACGAGGCCACACGACACCAAAAAATCCATCATGAAAATGAAGATAAATAAGTATAGACCTCTCTTCTCTCTCACTTAATCTCTGCTTCTCTTCTATCTTACGTCATTCTCTCTCTTAAACACAAGAAAAAATTAAGTAAATAACTCCAAGGGATGCCACCCTTCAGAAAAATGAGAAAAATAATTGTCCAGTCTGCCTCGTAGCGATACAACACCAATTTGGAGTGCTACAGTGCTTAAGACAAATTTTTTTATACAAAGTGCCTAAATCAAAGTAGGGCCCCCCGTACCACAAACCACCCCCCCCCCCCCCCTTCGAAATTGAACTGAGGTCCAAAGAAACATTGCAATCATATTGATTAACACAATTAGATTCCACACATAACTAACAATCTCCCACTTGAAAATTGACTGCAATCAATCCTTCTCTCAATTTGTAATGCTAATTATAGTACATGTAGTGTGGCTCACTCTTTCTCTCATCCTCCATGAAGTTCAACAAAAGCTACGCATAGCTTCAGTTTATCAACTGTCATAGTCTTCATCAATATGTTTGTAAGATTCTCGGTCGTGCGTATCTTCTCCAAAGATAACAAACCATCTTCCGTAAGTGACCTGATGAAATGATAATGAAGATGGATGTGCTTCATTTTGGCATGGAATGTAGCATGCTTGGCTAGATGAATAACACTCATGTTATCATTGTAAAACTTCTTATTCATTTGCTCCTTGCCAAGCTCTGCAAAAAAACTATACAACCAAATTATCTCCTTGCCAGCCTTAGTGATAGAAATATACTCAGCTTATGTAATTAAGAGCATAATAATCTTCTATAACTTGGAAATCTAACTCACTGCAATCTTTCCCAAAGTAAAAATATAAATTGTGCTCCTCCTGCCATCAAGATCTCCAGTAAGATCATAATTTATATATCCCTGTAGATAAAACTCTACACCTCCAAGTCAAAGAGCTTTGCCAATTGATTCTCTGGTAGTGGAGAATCCACTTAATCGCATCCCAATGAAGTTTGTCTGGGTTGCCATAAATCTGCTGACTACTCCCACTATATATTCTATATCAGATCTTATGCATATCATAATTTACATCAAACTTCTAACTGTTGAAGCATTTGCAGTTCTCTCCATCAGTCATTCCTCTACTTTAGATTTAGGTGATTATTCCTTGGATAATTAAAAATGACTACCCAAGATTGTGTAAACTGAAATTTTATCACTCATCTTGAATCTCTACAACATATTTTCAACATATTTAGCTTGATAGAACTTCAATATACCTGCACTTCTATCCATGCTAATTCTTATACCAAGAATTTTCTTTGTTGGACCCAAAATATTCATTTCAATCTTCTTTGATAACTATTCCTTCAAACATTTTATCTTATTTATATTTGACCCTACAACCAACATCTCATCCACATTCCAAAAACAAAATCATATAATAATTATCAAAATGTTTAAAAAATTAATAATGATTTGTCTGGTACTTTTTGTACCCATTATATGATATAAACCTATTAAATCTCTTGCACCACTATCTTGGTGTCTGATTCAACTCATACAAGCTCCTCTTAAGCCTGCATATAGATCTTCATTACTTGTGACCACATATCCTTGAGGTTGCACCATGTATAACTCTTCATCAAGATCAAAATAAAGAAACGTTGTCTTTACATCTATCTTCTCTAGATATAAATCTTTCACCGCTTCCATGCTTAATACAACTCTGATTATAATCATTGCCATCATTGGAGAGAAAATTTAAGTGAAGGATCCTCCTTCGTTTTGCTAAACCTTTAATTATAAGCCTAGCCTTGTAGCGCTTTCTACTAACAAGTTTTTTCTTTTAGCCGGTAAATCAACTTATTCTATAGTGCTCTCTTGCCAATTGGTAGCTCTATCAACTCCCAAGTCTTATTCAACTCAAATGAATGCATCTCATCATCCATGGCTTGCTCCCATTTCTCTGAATCATCAACTTCAATGGCCTCATCATAGTACTTTGATTCACCACTATTTGTTAGTAATATAGTATAAGGAAGGAGAATACATTTGTATTGTCTTGAGATTCTAATGGATTTCTTAATTTTTGGTAGCAGGAGTCTAAGGTACTCTATATGCTTCATCTACTTTATCTTCTTGATCATCATTATCATCCGTTGTCTCAATCTATTTAGAAGAATCTTCAGGAGTTCCACTTCTATCTTTATACATTTCATTTTCATTAAATTTGACATCCCTACTCTGATGAATTTCTAATTCTAGTAATCTTAGAATTTATAGCCAAATTCATCTGAGTTATATTTAATAAATGTACATTTAATAAATTTTGAATCAAGTTTACTCTTAGATCTTGCATCAATATGAATATAGAATGAACAACAAAAACTTTGAGGTGAAATAAAATTACCTCCTTTCCACTCCAAGCATTCTCAGGTAACCCTCATTCAGAGAAATCAAAGGACCATGAATGATCAAATAAACTGTAATATTCATTATTTCTGCCTATAACTACTTGGGTATATCAGCATGTAACTTCATGCTCGTAATACATTTAATGATTGTTTTATACATGCACTTTCTAATACTATTCTGTTGTGGTGTTCTTGGAATAGTGTACTTATGTCTGATCCCATTCAAAACATAATACTCCTTGAGCCTCTTATCATGATACTTTCCATCGTATCTTATCTAAGACACTTATGATTTAAACTTGCCTCATTCTCAACCATGGCCTTCCACTATGTTAAAATATCAAACACATTAAATCTATGTTTTAAGAGGTACACTCATATCTTCCTACTATGATAATCAATAAAATAACAAAATACAAAGATCCTCCTATAAAAGTAACCAGGGCAGGATCTCTTACATTAGTATATATTAACTCCCAATGTTGCTTGTCATATATTTAATAATCACAAAAATCTAAATTTATAGATTTTAAACTATGAATCTTTCCTCTAGTAAGAAGTGAATGCATGCCTTTATTACACATACGATTAAGCTTTTGATGTTAAAGACCTCCATCAACATCTGAATCAACCACTCCATATAATATGATATTTTGTTTATAACATGTAGTGTTACTTCAATACTATCATGAGCTATAACCATAGCCCCTTTTATCACCTTTTAGGAATCTCTAGTGAATGATATCACCTGGTCAAAGTTTTCAAGCTCACTCATATAAACTAAACTCCTCTTCAAATAGCGAACATGTCTAACATTTTTGAGTCTCCAAATTGTCCCATATAACATTCTAATATCAACATCTCTTTTCCAATAATGTTGTAGGGCTCGTTGTCTCCCAGATACACTTTAGCCAAATCACCTTTAGTATAGTTTTTGAAAGTTACATTATTAAGACTTGTACGAAAACAAGCACCTAAATCTATAACCCAATATTCAAATATATCTGAAGATAAAATTAGAGAATTTGATTGATACTCTTTTGTAGATACATTTGCATAGCGATTTTTATCTGGACCTCCACAGTTGCCCTTCTTTGGAACTGTACAGTCATTCTGAACTATACGATCCTTCTTCAAGTGACCCTTCTTTCCATAGCTCTAGCACACAACTTTCCCTCTACCTGAAGTATACTTTCTCTCCTTAATTTAGATATTCCTCTAATTGGATTTCTCTTTAAACCCTTTTCTTGCTTTAGCATTCAAAGAAATATTTGAAGATTCACCATTTGCCCTCTTACAAACCTTTTTATTAAGCACTAACCCCATAATATGCTCATAGTTCAGCTTTGAACTTCCTCAAGAGTTATTCACAGTAATTACAAGCCTATCACAACTTTGTGTCAATGAAGATAATACCAGTAATGCTCTCACCTCATCATCAAACTTGATGCCAACTGAACATAACTATCACAGTATTCATATTATTCAGTTACTCTGGCCAATATCTTTATGCTGAATAACCTCTTCAATAAGAATACTTTATTTGAGGCCGATGACTTCTTATACATCTTAGTCAGTGCAGTCATAAGATCAAGTATAGTCTTCTCATTTACAATGTAGAATGTAATAGGTGAGGAAATTGAAAGTCATATCAAACCTAGTGTAGTCTAGTTAAGAACACCCCACTCATCTATGGTCATAAAGTATGGTGATTCCTTCCAACAATAAATTACAACGTATTCTAATATAGCAAATCTTTAATTTGCATCCTCTAAAATTCAATGTTTGAACTATTGTTCTTCTCAATTGTGTACCTTTCTTTATTAGCCATTACTCCCACTCGAACTAAACAACCTCACTTTAAAAATAATTATTAGGGATGGAAGTAAAACCACTCAATGAAATAAATAAGAAAAATAAAAATGTAGCAGTAAAAAAGTACACCAAGATTTAACATGAAAAATTCAAAAAAAAAAAAAAAATATGGACCTACACCACACCAAGAAATCCACAATGAAAATGGGTAGAAATAAGTACATTTCTCTCTTCTCTCTTACACTCTCCTTGATTCTCTTCTCTATTACATCATTCTCTCCCTCAAAATACAAGAGAAAGTCAAGTAAATAACTCTAAGGAATTCCACCATTTTAAAAAAAAATGAAAGAAAACTGTTCAGTATGCCTCGTAGAGCTGTGACACCAATTTCGAGTGTCATGGCACTCAAGTCTCTATCAACATGATGATGTGGCGCTCAAGCCCACTGCATTGTGTTATCACTTAGCGTTGCAACATCTCACCATGCTGCAGTATCAAATCTATAACACTATAGTGCTTCAATCTTTATCATTTCTCCTAGTAAACTCTATAATATCAGGGTGCTTAGGAATATAATGCTAGGGCACTCGGGTAAATAGATTTGGGTTACTTGGGTACACAGCATTAGGGCATTGTTCAAAACAAATTCATGTGACAAGCACCCAAACCCAAACAAGGGGAGAACCCCCTAGTGAGCATGAGAAATTGACTTGGGGTATGAGGTAATAGTATAATCTAATTGATAAACACAATCAAATTCCACACAAAACTAATAGGAACATCATCGAAAGAGGCAAAGAAGTTATTGAGTGACTCCTTCAAAACTCTACCTCTCATGTGATGCAAATGAGGTCGAAGAGTAATAAAGTACTTGAGAAGAGGAAAAACAAACTCGCAGCTATCGAAAGACGGAGCATAACTTGTATTCATAGAGAAGTATAACATAAAACAAATTAATTTACTTTAACTAGTTTAATTAAAATTAATTAAGAATATAATGTAATTAATAAATAAATAATTATTTATATTTTAATTATATTATTTATAACTATTAGTTAGTAATGATAATTAAAATTACTAATTACTAATTGACTCATAAATGATTAAAAATTTGGGTTATATTTAGAAATCAAAAGAGAAAAATGTAGAAAAGCTAATCCCTGGAATGAAGCACGAATCTAAATTATTTTCTAATTGTATTATTTTTTTAATTATAATTTATTGATAGTAATTAAAATTAGAATTAATAAGTAACTTTTAATTATATAAATTAAAATTTAAATACAAATTAATTTTTATTTTTAGTGAACTAACCACATTAAATCGTGATTTACATTGTCAAATGGTTCCATAGAATTTAACAATTTTTTGGATTTAACTTTAGTAGGATCTATTAAATCTGGATTTAATTTTAGTAAGATCTATTAAATCTGGATTTACAAGATTTAGTAAATCATACTAAAAAGTATCTGGATTTAACTTTATAAGATCTATTAAATCTAGATTTATAAGATTTATTAAATCCTACTAAAAATTTAAATCATACTTGTTGCCAAATAGCCCATTAGGGTTCCTGAAATTAAGGTTTCTGACCTCCATGAAATCTAGCCATCTTATACCACATTGATACCCTACAAAGGGAAAGTACAAAAATGGAGAAATGACTGATGAAATAAGGAAATGAAATGCATCCTTTTGAGGAAAAAATGTAGAAATTCTGCCTTCGCCTTTGTTTCCTCGCTAGAGTGCTTCTACTTCCCTTCACCATAACTAGCACACCTATAAGTACAATAAAACACCCTTCAACATTGCCTGAGTACACTAGAAACCTCTTTTCGGGAAAATTTTAGACTTACTAGCACTTGGCATTGGTTCCTATTAGAGAGTTATTAGGGGAAGAGCAGAGCTAGTTTAACCCAAGCTTCTGATTTATTTGAACCCTGCTTATGCTGGATCATTGCCAACAATTCATACCAACACTTTGTTTTCCATTTAAGTTAGATAAAATTCTTTTCAGAAAATTTGGGACTTAAGAAACTTATAATATTTATAAATGATGAATTATACTTATAAAAGCATGTTTTATAACAATAACAACATCATCAAGCCTTTATCCCAATTCCCACTTCATTCTACATGAATCATTTTTCTCCATTGTGTCATGTTAAGAGTCAAATTCTCATTTAAATCTAATTAAAAATATAGTTTTAATATTTTATAGCCATGTACTTTTAGGACTATCTCTACCTCCCTTAATATAGGCCTAATCTAGTACATATACTCTCCTAACCAAGTCATTTGAAGGCTGACACTTTATGCGACTGAACCATCTAAGGCAACTCTGTCTAATATTATCTTCCACTAGAGGTGCTCCAACCTTTTCACTTATATGCTCGTTTTGCATACTATATTTATGAGTAAAGCCACTCATCTACTTGCACATCCTCATTTCTGCAACACTTAACTTAATTGTAAGCTTCTATTTTAAATGCCAACATTCTGTGCCATAAAGCATTGAAAGTCTCATCACCATCTTATAGAATTGTTTGAGGGGTACTTTTTTATCATTCAACAAGATTGATGCATTCATCCCTTCAACCATCCAACTTTAATTCTACTAATAAAATCCCCATCTATTTCTCCATCACTCTTAATAATATAGCTGATATATCTAAAACATGTACTCTTATTAATGACTTGATTGGCCAGAGTTGCAATCCCCCTATTAGATCTATTACTACTAAAATTACACTACATGTATTCAATTTTAAATATACTCAAATGAAAACCTCTATAGTTTAAAAATGACCTCCATAATTCAAGTTTACCTTTATCTTATTAATAGGAAGAACATCATCACAAAAGCATACACCATGGTACATCCTACTATAAATGTCTAGTAAGAACATCCATGACTAAAGAAAAAAGTTATGGGCATAAAGCCGATCCTTGATGTAATCAAACTAAAATAGAAAAATACTTGTTCCAGCCTTCTTATGCTTGAATACAATAGCTCATGCATACATATCCTTAATGACTTCAGTATAGGCATTATTAACGCCTTTCTTTTATAAAGCTCTCCATAGCACTTCTCTTGGAAAATAATCATAAGATTTCTCTAAACCAATAAATATCATATGTGGTCCTCCTTATTCTCCTTATACTTCTCTATCAAACCTCTCAATAAATATATAGCTTCTATAGTAGATCCACATGGCATGAATCTAAATTTATTTTAAGAAACATTAGTATTACATCGTAACCTATTCTCAATAACTCTCTCCCAAAGTTTTAATGTATGACACATTAATTTAATTCTTTTATAATTCACACACTCTTGTGATCACCTTTTTTTTCTTATACATAGGAATCAACACACTCATTCTCCAATTATCTGACATATTTTTTACTCTTCAAAATAATTTTGAAAAGTTTTGTAAGCTAAGAAATTCCTTTATCTCCTAAGAATTTCCATACCTCTATTGGAATATCATTAAGTCTAACAGCTTTTCCACACTTCATTTTCTTTAAAGTTTCTCTAACTTCAGATTTTCTAATATGTTGATATAAAAATTCTCTATTTTTATTTAGGGTGCTAAGGTTATTAAAGTCAATCATATTCTCATTTTCGTCAATGAAAAGTTTACAAAAATCTCATCCACCTTTGTTGAATATCTTGGTATAATAAAAGTACTTTTTGATCTTTATCCTTAATACACTTCTCTAAAACTAAATCCCTATTTCTCCTATCTCTTTGCACGACTAACTTCCCTCCTTGGTATCTAATGTATTATATGAATCATTAAAAACTATTTTTTATAACATATAACTTTCTTATATTTCTTACAGCCTCTTTATTTATAAATTTCACAAAATTTTCAAGTTTTTACATCTAAACCTTTTTTTTAACAAAACTTTTATTTTTTATATTTTGTTGCACATTTTAATTCCACTGCATACTATTTTTACTATTTGTAGCTTTTCTTTTAGATAGTCCAAGCACTTCCATTATAATAATTTTAATTTCATCAGCTACTTTTTCCCACATAATATTAGCTTATTTATAGAAAGTCATAATCTTAAAATCTTGTTTTTTACTTTCAAAATGTGTTATTTAAATGCCCTCATCTAATTCTAGAATAATATTTTAGTTTATTTTTTATATTCTGACCATTCATCTTAAAGTTTCAAATTAATAAGTAATGGTTTTTTTTTTTATATATGAAATGCAAATTGCATGAATAAAAAAGATAACGGTTACAACCTACAAAGTAATAGAAATTCTATCACAATCCTCCTTTAACAAGAAAAGAAAGGAAGGAGGAATCTTATTACAACTCAAATCATCCCAAAGAAAATCACCCAATAAAGCAAGGTTAGCGCAATAATCGGCTAACTTATTACAATTTCTATTAGCAAAATGAAATAAAAACTTGCCAAAGCCTTCCAAGATGGAGAAGTCCTCCCATCCTTCATTATGTACACTTCGAACAACAGTATTCACCGAATTTTGCAAATATTTTATGATATTGTAATTATCTCCTTCAATTATGATGCATTTAGCATCCAACATCCATTCAAGGATTATTTTCTTCAAAGACCGAAATGCCTTCAAGTCCAATATTCCTCTGTCCCAATGAATACATTTAAACCCAAAAGCCAGCAAGAATCTTCCTTTTTGAGTCTCTAAATACTCCACCGATCCCACCTTCATTTGATTTTAATAAGGATGCATCAAGGTTAACTTTAATCTATCTTGGGGGAGGAGGGTGCCAAGAAGAAGATAGCTGATTAGGTTTGTTAGCACCCCAGTGATCCACGAACAGATTAGAATTCAAAATTAATGTAAAACTGATAGCATTGGATGGTATAAAGCTTAAACTGATGCTTAACCTTATTTCTAATCTTCCATAAGAAATAAACCATGGAACAATAAACCTTTGCAGTAAAAGGATTAGTTGAAGAAAACAATTTCAATTTTGTTTTACCTTCCCTGATCGACGAAAAAATAGGTATGGGAAATCCCCATGTCTTAAGAAAATCAATGACTTGAGTAAGCTTAGAATAGTTCACCGCTACTTGCTCAATATTCTCCACTGCATTACATCATCTAGGACATAAGTTATACCCCAATAGCCTTCGATACATTAAAAGCCATGTGTTGGATTTGCATTATTAAATAGACACCACCAAAATCATTCCACCAGAGGAGAAAGGTGTAGTTTTTTCATCCATTTTTTGTAATCCACAACAGGAAGATCAACCAAATGAGTATAAGATGCAAAAGTCTCAATAGTTTTACCCGAGAACTTATTCATATTCTTTAATTAATCACTTTCAAGATTAGAAAAAATTTTAATTTGCAAAATGACTTCAACTAAGGAATTTCCAAAAACTTTTTGAAGATTATCTTTATTCCAATTTCCCTCAACTATAAAATAATCAAGCAAAGGAAAATCATAATCCAATATAGCAATAAAAGTAAGCCATCTATCTAGACTTTTATCTAATATCCATATATCTTTTAAGATATTAATAGATGTACATGAAGCTATCTTTCATATAGTAAATGGTTGAAGAGATTTTTCTCCACTAGACAAGATCTTCCAAGTGGCTGAGCTATTACTTTTGGCAGCATCATCCCATAAATCAGCACCATTTTTTGCAATCAAGAATTTATTAAGCAACGATTCTTGATTATTTTAAAAACTCCAAGCAAATTTTTCTCTCAAGGGCCCAGCCATAGAAACAGCCGAATGAAATCCCTGATCTCCAGCATTACACTGTTTACACAAATCTTCCCAAGCAATGTAGTGTAGGCCATGATTAGCCCCTTGCTTATCCCAAATAAAGTTTCTACACGCTTTGTTGAATTCTTTTAATATGCTCAAGGGAACTAAAGAGTGAGCGAGAAGATTACCGGTAAAGAGAGCATGACAGATTTAACCAACATCAATCTACCGACTAGAGAAAAGAAACGGTTGCCCAATATGTTAAGTTTACTAGTAGCTTTCTCCAATAAACCATTAAAATCCGATGATACCAACCTCCTCAAAACCATTTTGATACCCAGATAGTTCAGTTCATTGACTACTTTATAACCCCATAAGCTTGATATAGCTTTATTGTTTCTCCGATTCATAGTTTTCCCAACTAAAATGGAGTATTTATGGATATTAACACTTTGCCCTATCCAACTACAATAATCAAGAATAATTCTTTTAAACTTCTTTAGAAATTTGATATTGGCTTCTGAAAATAAGAGAATATCATTTGCATACAATAAATGAGAGATTCTAGGACCTGTAGAAGCACTCTTAATCTCCAAATTCCTTCCTCTATGACTTAAATAATTCAACAAAAATTGAGAGCAAAGTATAAACAAGCAAGGAGATAACGGGCATCCTTATCTAAAAAGCTTTTAGCTTTGATCCCCTTAGAAAAATTTCCATTGATCATAATAGAAAATTTTGGATCTTCAACACACTCCATTAGAAGGTTTGAAAATTTAATAGAAAAACTAAAATATTCTAATACTTTCCTAAGAGTATCCCAAGCCATACTATCATAAGCTTGCTCCATGTCTAATTTAAATTACACCAAGCCTTTTTAGATTTAGAGAATTTAAATTTATTGAATAGCTCTTGAACTAGGAGGACATGATCTGATAAAGATCTACCTTTGATGAAAGCCACTTGAACTTCCAAAATTAATCCAGGAAAAACTTTTAAAAGCCTATTGAGCAACATCTTGGTAATTATCTTATAGATAGACACACAAAGGCTGATAGGACGGAAATTTGCAGGCATTACTTTTGGGATGAGCACCACCAATGTTTCCTTCCATTGAGGACACAACCTTCTCTTAGAAAGGAATTGACGGATAGCAAGCCAAACATCTTTGCCAATTATCTTCCAATAATTTTTAATAAAAGAATAAGTGATGCCATCTGATATGTGAGATATGTTTTTGCCAAGGCTTTTAATTACCAATTCCATTTCTACAAAGGAGAAATTAGCCTCTAGTTGATTATAATCCAGCTCACTTATCGTATTCAAAACCAGAGGCCACCCTTCCAAGCAGCACTCCCTATATCTCTATTTTTTATTGAAGAATTTAACCATAATCTTTTCAATTTCTATCTGCTCTTCTACCATAATGCCTTCATCATTCTTCAGCTGATATATAAAATTACCAATCCTTCTTCTATTAGCATATGAGTGAAAGAACTTAGAATTCATGTCAATTTCCTATATCCACTTCACCTTTTCTCTTTATCTCCACCATGTGTTCAAATGAGCCATTATAACATTGAATTTATGAGTTTTGGATCTCAAAAAGTGAATTTTTTTGCTGGTTAATCCTTGAACATTCGACTCTTCTATTTGAAGAGTGAAAATGTCGTTCTTCTGTGAATCCTTCAGCTTCATTAAGTTTTTTAGTTTGGTTTTGCTCCAAAAGTGTAATGCTCCCAAAACTCTTTTGAATTTAATATTGAGAACATTCATTGCACCACCTTCAGCATACTTATTCCATGGCTTAAGGACAATGGCCACCAAAGCCTCATATGAAGCCTAGACATCTTCATATCTTAAAAATCTATTTTTATGAACATTATCTTTGAAAATTCTTAGAAGAATAGGACAATGGTTAGATGAAATCCTCGCCAGGTGCCTAACCAAAGCATTATGAACCTCATTCAATTCCTTAGAGTTCAAAAGACATCTATGAAGCCTTTCCAGAATGCGAGCATTCCTGGTTTTGTTATTGCATTAAGTGAATTTTGGTCCCATGAATCCAATTTAATGAAAATCATTTTTGGACATAAATGCTTTCATTTCTTGAGGCCCTTAAGAAAAAGAGAACTTCTTTCCTCCCCTCTTATCTTCTCACGACAATATACAATTGAAGTCTCCTCCCACCACAGAAGGAATCTCCATGTCAGAATGCAATTCTAAACATTCCTACAACTTTATTCTGTTATAAAAATT
Source organism: Dendrobium catenatum (assembly GCF_001605985.2). NCBI lineage: Eukaryota > Viridiplantae > Streptophyta > Magnoliopsida > Asparagales > Orchidaceae > Dendrobium > Dendrobium catenatum. The sequence goes on along the minus strand of NW_021319279.1, from coordinate 969,308 downwards.
TTTATTACCATACACCATAGAAACCAACCAAGTTCCCTTATTGATACTTTTCAACTCCCTAATGACACATTGGGGTGAAGCTTCCAATGAAGAAATCGAGGCCAAGTTAGACTTCCACAAAACCATAATTCCTCCAAAAGAACCAGCAGAAGGATATAGAAAGAAGTCCCAATCATCACCCATGAATTTACTAATCTCATATTTAGCAAAAGAAGAGATTTTTTTTTCTCAAAATTATTAACAAAAAACAAATCCCATTCTTTAATAAACTCTTTTAAATAAAGAAAGGCTTCCCTTTTATTTACCCCTCTACAGTTCCAAAAATCTAAGGAAGTCATTTAGATATTGAGGAGGAAGGACCCCCGCTCCTACCTTTATTCAATCTCTCAGGAAGGGACTTAAGTTCTTTAAAAAGTTTTGGTTTATGAGTACCTGAATTGATATTCTTCAAGCAATTATTCCCCATGCTCATCGGCTCAATAGGCTTAGGAATATCATAAATATTACTATCAATACTTTGGAAAGAAGATATAAAAGAATTACTGATAACTATATCATGCTTGATAAATTCTTCTTCTTCTAAAACAGGATCCACCGAATCATTTAACATAGAATTCTCGACTAAATCCTCTCCTCCAGCCTCCGATTCCAATCATATAAACATATTTTCTTCAACTGGAAAATTAGAGATAGGAGAAGATAAATCTTTACCAACCTCCAATGATGATCGCATTAATTTTCCTCTAGAATTACCAACACCAACATCATCTTTGTTTAGCTAAGATTCAGCATCTAGCCGTAATTGCATACCAGCAACATGGTCTTCTAGAACAGTCGAAGGTAAATCACCATCTTCATTTATCTTCTGATCAACAACCAATCCAATAGTTTGAAGATTTTTAGCAGCCACTAATATCTTCTTCTGATAAAAAGCATTTCCCCTTCTTCTCCTCTTATTTTTAACATGAACCCAAGGTATATACTTTAGTTCTTCCTTAGGATTACTAATCAAAGGTAATCCTAATTCAATTCCTGGAATAACAGGTTTTGTAGAGCTAGAATCAACACCTTCAATTTCCTTTAACTTGCCAGAATTGCTCAAGTGACATATCCTTCACAATTGAAGCAAAATGAAGAGATCTTATCATACTTCACTTTTTGAAAGAATCAGCCATCTAGCCCATCCACCCAAACACCTAGTGGCAATTGCTTATCTAAATCCAGTCGGATGCAGACTCTAGTAAACTCCCTTCTTCCCCATTAGAACTTATCACCATCAATCAGAAGAGGTGTTCCAATCAATGAAGTAATTCTGACAACATTAATTTCATCCCAACAGTAGAGAGGAAGATTCAACATTCTCACCCACACATGGGACGTTAGTCCCTTCAAGGTTGTAGTTGAAAATTTGGGGTTCCATTTTTCAAGACAAATTATGTGGCCGTTTACAAACCATGGTCTGCCTGAAATAACATTTTTTATTGCTTCTTGTGAAAGAAGGAACATAACACCCATCCTGAGCTAAGAATTGTAAGATGGAATTTGCCAAATCGCACATATTGATGTCTTTACTCCGCAACTATTATATGTACTAAAATCTCTTTACAAAAAACTTTCACCACAATAGATTTTTGATGCCTAACTATGTTATCATTCATAATTGTTTCATTTATTTTAACTGCCTATCCATCTTCTGACATGAATGATTCTTCCATTGGAATGTTCACCTTGATGTATGGACGTTTAGATCATGGATTATTCGGGATTGTCTTTCCCAAATCACCAATAATTCCTTGAGAAATATTGCTAGTTACTTCATTAATTTGGGCATTCTCACAAACAACAAATGTTGCATCAACTAATTTTTGAATTGAAGGGTCTCCCTTAGATAAGCCATTAGTTCACTATATTGCCAAACATGTTGACAAAAATTTTCATACCAGATGAGGACAATTCAAAATCATTTGATTTAATTTTGCCAGTCGACCGTGGAGTGTCCAATTTTGAATCAAAGGTTACTTCATTGCCTTTACCAATCATAGGAGAAGAACCTTTCATTGGGAAAATAATTGGTTCTTTGATCACCAAAGGGGCGTTGTAGACAAGATCTTTGAGTCCAGCTGTAATGCAGAGTTCCCACGATTCAGACCGGCAGAAGTCCGGCAACCCGAGATGGTAGCCGTCTGGCCTACCGTCATTGCTGGTGAAACAGTAAAAAAATCAAGGAATAAAAATTTTGAAATTCTCTCTCTGGAAAATGGCTCTCTCTCTCTCTCTCTAGAAAACCTATGAAGTTATCAAGCAATATTGAACTTGTAGTTGATTTGACCCCCTTTAAACTTTCGCTTAGCATAACATTACAATCCTTATAATCTAAAAGATGCATTTTTCTTAGAAAAAAATAACTAATTTGAGTTTTACTATATCCATTCTTATAAGTGTTGAAATGCTCCTCTCTTTTTTTAAATAAGGTGTTAGCAATTCTAAAATCATAAGCTAGATAAAAATCAAATATAGTCCTACCACCTTTATTAGTCACTCCAAATATATAACCACCATAAATTCTTTTAAAATATTCTACCTCTCTACTAACATGTCCAAAAGCACTTTCTTTAATAGGTATCTTTTGCATTAATTCTTTTAATTCATTCAAATATTTATATTTTTAACACATATCCAAACTTAAGCAGCAGATAAGAAACATTATGGTAAGCCAAGAGAGGGGAGGGGTAAATTGAGTTGTGTATAAATGAGCAACAATTTTAAAAATTATTTAATTTTATCTTATAGAAAACCTAGTGATGTGAGTGATAAAGTCATTCATTAAAATAAATCACAAGAGAGTGCACAAGAGAAAATAACACAAGGATTTTTACGTGATTTGACCACCACTAACCTACATCCAAGCCTAGTCAACCCTATATTAAGATTCAACAAAAACCTAAATATGTTACAACAATTGTATCTTCTTAACACCAAGAAGATACTATCTCACATGGAAGTGAGAACCTATAAAAAAGGTTTATAAGAAAAAAAAAAAGCCAGATATAAAGAAAAAAAAAAAAAAAAACAAAGAAAATCAACTTAAGTCTCAACTTGATCCAATGTAGCTCTCACAAGATATATATATATAATCTCATAATCCCTACACAAAAATAAAGGTTAATCATAATTAAAAAAAATATGTTTGCTCACTAATTTTTATGTATATGAGAGTGCAAATGTGATATGAAGATATTTTTATAAGATTTTGCAAAGTTAAAACACAAGCAAACATGCTATAATGCAATTTTCAAAAGACTAGCTAGTTTAAGCAAAAATGTGATATGAAAATTTTTTTATTTTACTTCTTATGGAACTAAAATGAATGATAATTATAGTAAATCAAATGATAAAAAAATTATTTTTAATCACAATAATTAAATCACCAAAATTTGCATAAGGGAAATTAGAAAAGGGAGAAAAATAGGGTGCAGACTAGGCAAACTAGTTTTTCACCAAATCAACCACCAAAAGAGAATCTTGTTGGTTTTATAATTTATGAAAAAAAGATATAAAATAATAATATGATGAGAACTCCACAGTAAATAAATCACACAAAAATATTTAAAATGAATGTACCAAAGTCATAAAAACTAGTTGCAAAACTTGGACTTGAAAAATTAAACTAGTTAATAACATAACTTGTGATTATGCAATATATTTTTGGATTTTTTTTTAGATAATTATATGAGATGAGATATCACACAAAAATGAAATGAAATATAAAGTTCTTTCAGGATTTTACCATATCATATGCAAAGTTTATGAAAAAGTACAAAAGATATTGAATCAAATATACTACAATAATTTCAATTGACTTTCTCCAAGTAATCTCCAGGAAAAGTGATTTAATCCTAAAAAATGAAATAAATGAAGTATATGATCTTTAGGTTTGCTAGATATCTATGAGGAGAAGAAATGGATAGCTTTTGGTGTCATCCAAGGGAACATGAAAGTAATTTACTATGAGGCCAGAGCATGAAAAGTTTTGGCCACCATTAGAAATATGACTGAAATAAAATTGATTTAATATAATGCATTCAAAGGAATTGGAGGAACAATTAATTATGAAATAATTCAAATTGATGGAATTAATTTTTTTCAAATAAAAATTTGATTTAATTTGAATTAATTAGAGATCAAGTATGGCCCACAAAATTTTAGTCAAGCAAGATTTATTGGAGCAAAATTTGGCCAAGGCATGAATCAAGGGTGTGGAATTCAATTAGCTAGTAGGAGGTGATCTCAAGGATTGATTAAGTGGAAAAAAGATCAATTTATTGAAGAAATAATTCAACTTATAAGGTAATAGAGATAGGGGTCGACCAGATGCATTTGGAGGTTTCCTAGTCCACTTCCTCTATGAAGAATTTTGCCAAGCTAAGGAAAGAAGGATGGGTAGCAAGGTAAATATGCAAGTAGAGGAGTAATTTATTAATTAAACTTCAAAAGTTTAATTAATTGAATTAATAAACTAATTAGTATATAATAAGTGCAAATACACTGGCTTATGAATAAAATGAAGTGTGCATATAATATGACATAGCCAATGGGTTATATGTGGAATTTGACTTATATATGAGAAGTTATCTTCTTTTTAAAACATTGCAAAGAATGATTTTTGAATTGTGCATCATGAAGCATGCTAGAGTATAAAGCTTTGAGTCTCATGAAATTATACAACAATCATAAAAATTACCATAAATAGAATGCAATGCATAAAATTAGCAAGCGATCATATATTACCATGAATGAAGCTAGTTTCAAATGAACGTAAAAATGAAGGCTCTAATGCAAGATAATTTGAATGAATTATGCATGAATTCATTTTATTTGTGGAATATTTATTGTAATTAAGTCATTGTGTCTGGTTACACATATATTAATACTCCAATCCTCATCTTCACACCAACTTGGAATGCTTCATTCATGATTTTTATTAATCCCCTATCTTTTTTTTTTTTTGAAATTGCCAATATCATTTAAAAAAGAAAAAACAATCTATTACAAGCTAGTGGGTGATAGAGAGACTATCACACTCATTCTTAAGCAAAACCAAACACCTTGGAGGAATCTTATTACAATAAAGATCCTCCCAAATAAAATCTTCTACTAAAGTAAAATTAGCACAAAGGTCAGCTAATTTATTACATTATCTATGAACACAATGAAAAAGAAAGTTACCTATATCCTTCAAGAATGACAAATCTTCAGCTGCTTCCTCCTTATTGGGAACTTTATTTAAAGAATCTTGAAGATACTTGATGACATTGTGGTTATCCCCTTCAATGACAATTCCTTTAGCCTCAAAGCTCCAATTATGGTTAAAGAATTTCAAGGCCCGAATGGCCATAAGCTCCAAAAAGCCAATGTCCCAATATACACATTTGGTCCCAAAAGCAAAAAAGAAACCTTCCTTTATGATCCCTAAAAACTCCTGCTATTCCGGCCTCATTAGAGTTTAAAAGAGAAGCATCAAAGTTACCTTTAATCCACTCGATTGGAGGAGGGTGCCAAGAAGAAGTAGACAACTTAGAAAGCTGATTGGCTCTCCAGTGATCCGAGAAGATATTACAACTTGCAGAAGATGTAGTTGTTTCAACTGCTTTAGCTAAACAGAATCCCATTCCTAGCTCTTTGCCACCATGAGTAACACTATTTCTGCTTTTCCAAGAAAAATAGACCACTGTACAGTAAATATTAACCATGAAAGGATTTGAACTAGAAAAAACCTGTAGATTATTAATACAATCAATCAAAGAATTATATCTTGGTAATTTGAATCCCCAATTGTCTAAAGTTTCAAACAATTGAAGAAGCAAACCACAGCTAACCGAAACGTGTTCCCCTGTTTCAACTGATGAACACCCTCTCGGATAGAAGTTAAATTGAATTATTCTTCTATACATAAGAAAATCCAAAGTAGGAATGCCATTATTCAGTAACCTCCACCAAAAACTTAAGACTCGTGGCGATAGCTTTACTACCTTCAGCCACTTCCAGTAACTTACTTCTAAACATACAGGATCAAGAGCCGTTCTGGCCAAAGCAGATAGTGTTTTACCGGAAAATTTATACAGTAGTTCCCTGGAATCTTCAACCTCTTCTTTCTCAATATGTATTTGCAAAATCAGCTTCATTAATTCAGTTCCACAGTAATTACTGAGCTCATTTTGATCACATTCCTTATTTGTAATAAAGAAATCTAACTTTGGAAAGTCTTCTACCATAGTGTTGATGAATGTTGGCCATTTAGAAATACTTCTGTTAAGTATCCATACATAATGTATAATATCAATGGCATTACCTGTAGCAACCTTCCATTTTACTAATGGACGCAATGCTTGCATTCCATTAAGCAAAATCTTCCAAGTAACAGAACAATTTCTCTTCCTTCCTTCGATACAAATAATGTTCCCATACTTTGCTTTTAAAGACCTGTACAGTAGAAATTAGAGCCTTTAATGAATCCCAAGTGTATTTAGCTCTAAGAGGTCTAAACCATAGAAGCAGATGAAAGAAATCCAGCTCCCCCTTCAACCCAAGGCTTACAAAGCACATCCCACGAAATATAATGCATACCTGCTACATTATCCGACTTCTTCCATATGAACGCTACGCACATCTTCTCCAGTTTCTTCAAGATGTTAATGGGAACCATAGAGTGAGACACATAAAAGGTAGGAATAGGAAGCAAAACATTCTTCACTAAAATAAGTCTTCCTGGCAATGAGAAGAACTTGTTCCCCCAACTATTGATTTTGGCCGCTACTTTCTCAAGAAGGAATAAAAAATCTTAAGATACCCTTCTTCTTAAGCACATATTTACTCCCAGATATTTAAATTCCTGCACCTCTTTAAATTTGAGAATTTTTGACAACAACTTCTTTTGTGCTCTTCCCATACAAAATGACAGATTTATTTATATGAACTAACAACCCAGTCCAGTTACAAAATTCTTCAATGACCCTTTTAAGCATTTTCCAATTATCAAATTTGGCTTCAGAGAAAGGAAAAACATCATCCGCATATAATAGGTGTGAGACCTTAGGGGCCGAAGTAGCCACTTTGATCCCTAATTCATTACCATTATGGTTCAAGTTATTAGACAAAAGTTGGGAACATAGTATAAAAAGATAGGGAAAGAGTGGACACCCTTGTCTAAAACCACTCTTAGCTTCAATCCAATTAGACTTGGTACCCATTTGAAGATTTGAGAAACCCAAAGGAAATCCAAAGTAATTTAGAACATTCTTCAAAGAATTCCAAGACATACAATCATATGCTTGTGCCATATCGATTTTCACCTCCACCATCCCTTTTTTAGATTTTGAAAATCTAAATTTGTGAAAGAGCTCTTGTACCAACCGTACATGTTCCGAAAGAGATCTTCCTTTTAGAAAAGCAGCTTGATTTTCCGAAATCAACTTATTGATCACCAAAGTTAGTCTATTTAATAATAGTTTTGCAACAATTTTATAAATAGGCACACACAAGCTAATAGGACGAAAATGAGAAGGATCTACCGGATTTTGGACTTTGGAGATAAGAAGTACCAACATCTCCTTCCACTTATTATTCATCTTCCTAGTTGAAATAAAATAAGAGATATCCTTCCAAATGTCTCGAGCAATAAGCTTCCAATAAGCTTTGATAAATGAATAAAGAATGCCATCAATTCCAGGAGAGATATTGTTCCCAAGACTCAAAATAACTTTCTCAACTTCCTCCAAGGTGTAGTTTGCCTCCAGCAGCCCGACATCCTCCTTGCTAAGAGTGTTCAACTTCTTCGGCCACCCAGAAATAACACAATCCCTCTCCTTCCATTTTTGAGAAAAAAATGTAATAAGGTTTATTCAATTGCACCATGATCAGTAACCATCTCTCCATCTTCATCCTTTAATTGCTTGATGAAGTTCCCATTTTTCCTACCATTTGCAAAGGCATGAAAAAACCGAGAGTTGATGTCACTCTCCTTCATCCACTTTAGCTTCACTCTTTGCCTCCACCACACATTTAGCCGTGTAAGAGTGATGTTGAGTTCATGGACCTTAAATTTGAGCAAGGAGATCGTTTGTTCATGATTGCCAACACCATTGATTTCATCAAGTTACAAATCAGCCATTTCTTTTTTTAATTTCTCTTTAAGATCCAAAAAATTCTTGAGTTTAGCTCTACTTCGAAAGAATAGAGACCTTAACATAATATGGAACTTCTTATTTAACACCTCCATAGGACCCCCCCTTAAAATGTTTGCTCCACGCTTTTTTAACTACATTGAAGGATGTCGGATAGGAGAGCCAAATGTCTTCGAATCTCAACATTCTGGATTGCTAAAATACTTTTAAATCCATCTAGAAAACCACCGGATAGTCGTCTAAAGCCACCCCTGCCACATGCCTGTTAACAACTTGAGGAAGAATTTCCAAGGCTTTAGAATTGAGAAGACACCTATCAAGCCTTTCCCATACACGTGCTCCTCCACTTTTATTATTACACCAAGTATATTTAGGGCCTATATAACCCACATCATGATAATCAAATTGATTCATAAAAGAGTTCATCTCTTGAGGAGCAAGAGAAAACTTGAACTTCTTACCCTCTCTTTTATCATCTTGAGAAAGAATATAGTTAAATTCACCACCAATCACCGATGGTAACTCCAAAGAAGTATGAGATCCTAAGCATTCCCACAAACTCCTTCTACCATAAACATCTATGTACCATACATAGTAGAAATAATCCAGGTGCCTTTGTTCACAATACAAAGCTTCCCAATCACACACTGTTCATTGGCTATAATTAAGGAAAAACTAGCCAAATCAGCTCTCCAAATCACCATAATACCACCTGACATCCCATTACATGGAAAAAGAAAAAAAATTCCAATCTTTGCCCATACAATTACTAAACTCCCGTTTGTCCATAGAAGCAATTTTGGTTTCAACAATACCCACATAAATAGCATCCCAATCTCTGACTACCTCCTTCAAATATAGAGGGGCTTCCCTCTTATTTGCCCCTCTAAAATTCCAAAATACAAGTGAACTCATTTGGGCACCAAGGGGGTAGGTCCCCCACCCTTCTTCTTATTAAGTCCTTGTTTCTTAAGCCTATTTGATTGATTCAAAGGACCCAAAAATCTGAGCTCTTTTTGAAGTTTAGGCTTAAACTTACCAACACTATCCACCACTTTGTTATCAATAACAAGACCACATCCAGAATTTTCCTTCTCTATCCCAGAAACTTCACTATTAATAGAAGAAACTATCTCCCCTTCTTCAATACTGGGATTGACAGGAGTGCAAACTCCACCATCCAATTCCTCACCAATATCCTCTCCAAGTTCCCCCAGCAATTCAAATTTATTAATATTTGGAATAGAAAAATCAGTATTATGAAAGCTTACCAATTCTTCTTGAGTAGAAACAGAACCTCTAGTCTTTGGTAAATCCAGAACAATCAAGCTATCCTCCACTACCTGATGGGTTTTCTCAGGAATTTGAATATTTTCAGCTGGAGCAATTCCCTGTACTTCTCACCCATTATCTTTCTATTACTTGTTAACCGAAAAATATTTAGAAGTAACATTCTTATTACTTCTAACAGGAAATTTCCAATTCTGCTTTTTATTATTAAATTTTCTGTGTTCTTTTCTTACTACATTCCGCATTTTTTTCCCCACGTTGATTTCTTTGTGGTGATATTGGTTTGATTTTTATTTGTTCTTTTCTTAAGAAAAATTTTAAAATACCAATTCACAAAAACCAATTCCCCCCCCCCCCCCCCTCTTGGTTAGCCTCAGACTAGTTCTTAAGGGCTTAACATCCCTAACGAACTTTCAGTATTTTGGTCATTTTGATCCCTTAGTCAAGTTTGGGTCAAATTAAATAAAAAAAGGTGCAGCTTGTTAATCAATAGGTCCTAATGAAGGTCATGGAAGTGATTGGTAGGTTTGAAAGGGTTGCAAGACCAAGATCCAAAGGATAGCAAGTCTAGTGGCATGGGATGTAAATAATTAAAGGTTTTGCAGCCTTTGGGAAAAGATTCAATTTAAGGGGCTAGGAATGCTGGATTGAACTCAAATTTGGATGGTTGACCTTATAGACATGCCTAAACAAAATTCAATTGATATACCCAATCATAGGTCACTAGGCTAGGTTTCATAAGGTTTGCAAATTCCCTGGAAAGGGTTTCAGAACCTTAGCCCTTAGCACTTGGATTTGGTTTGAAACCTTAGAATTGGATTGAGTTTTTTATTTAGATGATTAGGAGTGGCTTATCCATACCACTAACAATCAAATAGATGATTGTTAATGGTTGGATGATATTTGGAAGTAGATTGAATATTGATTAAGAATTAATTGAAGGTTGATTGGTGGTTAATCTAAGAACTAGATTGGGAAGTGGGATTGAGTTTGATTGAGGTTGGTTTGGGACTTATCTAGGACCTATGTGATCAAGGAGTAGAGACTTCCCAATCACTATATTACTAGAAAGAAATCCAAGTGGGTCTTAGTGACCCGTAAAAAAATGAGGTCAACACACCAAGCTTTGGTTTCAAATCTATAACGGTTGACAACAAAAATTAGCCAACATTTTACTACTCATATTGGTCCCTATGCTAGATTCATTAGTCCCTTTTCTTGTAAATCTTTGGCTTCATTGTTGATCTAATTGGCGTATAAAGTGCAGATATGTTATGATCATTTTTGTTATGTTAATTGATTATATATAAAGTTGAAGTGCCTTGTTAAAATATATACTATTTCTTTGAACCAATTTAGAAATTTCGATCACACTCTATTTTCCTACTCTAATTGAGATGTTGTAGTCAGACCTTTAATGAACTGCCAGCAAAAGTTTTAAACTTAGGGTATGCATGTATGAGTCTATAAAATTTATATAATTTTAACTTAAACTTACTTGAGATATGGCTTAACTTTAGTAGAATTAAGCAGTATGTATAATGAGGCAACTCTCATCTCCTTATATGTAAAATAGCATATAGTACAAGTGCCTCCTGCCTCGCCACATCCATTGAATACTAATACGTTACTGGTAAATGGACATACATCTAGATTCCCCAAATTTTGAGGCACAAAATTCTTTGTTGATTGCAACTCTGTGTTAAAGTAGTATGACCAAAATTGAGTAGTTTCATACATTAACTATGATTAACATATTGATCCTCCATGATGTGCTTTATTCTTTATAGTTTTCTTAAGTTTATTTAAGTACCCAAAAAACTTAAAAATAATATTTGATATATTATGTTTACACAAAATTATCTCTTAAAAAGATACATCCATCGATATTGAACGGATTCACGAACTCTAGCCTCATATGCTAAATGCATGGGCAGATGCTCCAAAGAGTTGAAAAATCCTAGAGAGACTATCTTCTCAAGCTTGCATAGAATGAAAGGAATGTTAAGCTCAATTTGGAACAAAGCTTCTTCATTAACTGTTGATAAGTATAAGTTTTTTCAAGAAGGTACTTAGTTTGTTTAAGGGAGAGAAATTGAAAGCAATGGGTAGAAAATATTCCATGAAGATGTGGCAGGCATGGCTTTTCAATCCAAACAACCTCCCTGATCTCATGTCAACACGTATAATAAGGTTAGAATCATATCCATCAGGTAACTTTAGGCTCTGCACTCATTCACAAACTTCTCACCTCTGCTCTAAAGTGAAGGCGAATAGAGCTTTTAGCTTTAGAAGTTTTACCAATTCCACTTTCCTTCAACTCAAGCATTTTCTTCCTACAAATATCCTTCCAATTCATCTTATATTTTACATTAATTTTAGATTTTCCCTTTTTATTTATAACTGTATTGAACAAATTACCAAAAATATTCTTCTCTATATACATCACATCCAAATTACGTCTGATCAAGTTTATTTTGGAATATGGAAAAGACTAGAAATTACTCTTCTTAGTCCAATTATGAGTAACTTCATATCTTGGTACTTTGTGAACAACTAATTATGGAGAATTAATTATCAAGGGTATAATAATTATTCTTGCAAATGTTTCACACTAATTAACCTTGGTGGAGGTACTATCATATCTACTCTTTTTTTTAGTGAAAACATCCTTATTTTGACTAAATTTATGGTTTGCAAGTAAGAATATGTGGTGACAGTCAAACCAAGCATTTTTTCCTCCATAATTCAAAGTGAACAATTTAGTATTTTTCATGCAATATGGACAAGCTTGCTTACCTAAAGTGCTCCAACTAGAAAGTATACCATATGCTAGAAAGTCACCAATTATCTAAAGTAATGTTGCCCTCAATGTAAAATTTTGTTTGGTTAAGATATCATATTTGATGACTCCTTCATTCCATAATAAATTTAAGTCATTGATTAAAGGTTTCTAGAACATATCAATCTTTGCCTTCAGATTGTATGGGCCTGGAATGATAAGTGTCAAAAATATATAAGGTGTAGTCATACACAACTCTGGAGGAATATTATAGTGGGGAGTATCATGGGATAACATGAGTAAGGTGAGGAAGATTGGCTAAATGGAGTAAAATCATCTACACATAAACCAAATCTTATATTCCTTGGTTCTATGGTGAAGGTAAGATATGTATGGTCAAAGTGTTTCTAGGTTCTTCTTGTAACAGATGTGTTAAAACACCTACTTGTGAGTTATGTTCCTTATATCATCTCATATGCGTAATAGACCATACAGATAGATACTTATAAACAATGCAATATAAGAATGATGTGTAAGTAGAATAATTTACTGAATAGTACATCCTTTTTTTTAATAATTTTGTTTAAACCTTGGCACATTACAATGATTACATATAATCTCTAACAAATTATTCCCGTAGTACAACATGCATCCATTAACATAAAAATATATTTTTTATAATTTTCAAACCAAGTTTGGAAACTGATTTTTAATTAGGTATAAATCTATTAGAATTATATTATCTATTGGGTTAGCCTCCCTAAGTAGGCCAGTGAACTGCTTAAAGCAGTCTCTGGGTACATTATATTTTTTCTTTATGCTTAACATCTTCATAGGTATAAAAACTCTTAATGAGTAGTGCAACCATTCTAAATTAGTTATTGCGCAGCGTGCAACAAACTATAAAATTTTTGTGCCTCCTTATTCAGGGATTATTTTGTATATTATTGAAATTATAGCCCAATTCAATCATAAATCAAATCCTTAAATGCGATAACTTTGTCTTCTTTAACTATGTTGGAACATGTAGACGGGCCACATTGAGAGTCGAAATGAGACTCATATTCATCATTTGAAGTCCAATACCAATATTTTGGTATGAATCTTTTGTGATATAGATCAATAGTTTTCTCATCTGGTGTGAGGTAGGTTTGAATTTTATGTTTGGAACATGGACAATGAAACTACCCTCTGATATAAATGAAGGCAATTAACAGCCTACCTGAATGAAATAATTCACTCAATTCAAAAATTCATCTGTTAATATCTTGCATCCTGGCAACGATTATTTATACATCCAACTTTGATATTTTTGAATATCCATAACACACTTGGACTACAAATTCCTACAACAAAACAATAAGATTTGTATTAATTAAAAAAAATAAAAAATATGTGTAATAGTGATGATTTTAGGAGTTTACATGGATGATTGGTGCCTTCATCACATACTCATTGTATATTGGGGAATAGAAGAGGGTGTCTGAGTTAATGCAAAATACTAATACACCTAATTACCCAATCGAGTCATCAAAGGATCACCATTTTATGTGACTAAACCATTTAAGGCAACTCTATCTAATCTTATCTTCCATTGGACCTACTCCAACCTTTTCATGTGAACTAATGGCCAACATTAAACATCATAAAGCATTACAAGTCTCACCACCATTTTTTAGAATTTTCCCTTAAGTTTGAGGGAAACTAATCTATCACATAATATGCCCAATGCATTCCTCCATTTCAACCATCCAACCTGAATTCTGCTAATAATATCTCCATCCAACCGCTCAACCATGTAAGCATCCTCATCTCTGCAACACTTAAATTAATATTATGCTTCTCTTTAAATGGTAAACATTCTTCACCATAAAGCATTGCAAGTCTCACAACTATTTTTTAGAATTTTTCCTCATGTTTAAGGGGAATTTATCTATCACAAAATAAGCCTGGTGCATTCCTCCATTTCAACCATCCAACATGAATTCACCCAATACTATCTCCATCCATTTCAACCATTTAACATGAATTTTACTAATAAAATCTCTATCTAGTACACCAATATTATGAACAATAGAATCATCATAGGAATAAAGATGGATACCTTCTCAAGCTTCTATCGGATTCGATAGGAAGAACATCGTGGAAGGAGATGAGCAGGTTCACGAGCAAAGCCTAGATAGTGGTGAGGAAGTGTTGAAGGAACGGCGATGAAAAATGGTGACCAACTTAAGATTTGACAGAAAGAAATGTCATCAAAAAAGGCGATAGGAAGTAAAGTCACTGAAAGAGGTGACATGAAGTAAAGTTGTCGAAGGATGCAGTAGATATATGCGGTGAGAGGGGAGAGGATGGATGGATGCAAAGATGAAGAATGGTGAGGAAGTATGACTTCGAAAGTGAGAAGAAGGAACATCGTCGAAGGAGATGTCGTACAAAAGGATCGAATGAAAGAAATGGCTAGTCAACAGATTTAGATAGAGTTTTTTTGCGTTGGATTAGCAGCAGATTTGTGACAGATTTAAGGTAGATTTTTTTGTGGCAAATTAACCAAAAAATTGTGATGGATTTTCTGCCGCAAATTCATCACTAAAATTACGATGGACAATTCTATCACAAAACAGTCACAATTTTTTTTGTAGTGGCAACCTATTCACTAGAAGACTAAAGTACATATTAGATAACCAATTCCTAAGATTTTTTAATCAATATTAGGAGCTTTCATAAACTCGCTATATTCTATATGAGAATCATTAACTCTAGAATTCAAGTGACGGACATATTTGATTTATTCAAGAAATATAAGTTTTCATCAACTTGTAGTACTAAACTAAATAAAACTTACAATGAATTCTTATTCAATATCGAGACTCCTTAGTTTTTCTAGTCAGTGAAGTTCCTTGTAATGCTCTTGAAACAGATATTAGTGGAATACATAATTAGGAATACTAAATCATTATATTTTTTAGCGATAAACTAAATGATTTTAAACTTAGTCGCTCCAATCATAAAAACAAAATGTATAACATAATTCAATCATTAAAATATTAGATATACAATTTATTCAATAAGTATTTATCTTTAATTTTCATTACCATGTAGTAAAGTTTATTAATGGTTAATGAAAATTAAATCATAGGCACGGAAAGGTGATTGAATTCTTACATGACTTCTTATTTTTGCTTAAATTTAAACCTGAAGTTGAGAACAAACATTTGATACATTATCTAGAGTATCTTTGTGATATTTTTTTAGAATTAAAAATTCTAAATTGGATAATATTAAACAAGAATAGTCACCATGTCATGATTTTTCTTTTTTTGCAACATGTGCATAAAGAGAAAAAATATCTTTGATAGGTAATTTCATTATGATTGTTGAATATTTATATAGAGAAATCTATTATATATTTCAAGATTTCCATTAATATAGTGTTTGATCTTTGAGTTATATTTTAGGTGGGGGAGCTGGGACATTTTGGTAATGATAGAATAATTAACTTATTGGAGAGTTGATTGTATTGATCATCATTACAGAGGGATATTGAGAGATTGACAAATTATTACACATTGAGGCAATATGATACTACTAAGTAGAAATACAAAAAAAAAAAAAAAAAAAGAATTTTTTTC
>NW_021319279.1:952796-953359 GCF_001605985.2 Dendrobium catenatum | reverse complement strand
GTTAGGACTACCTAAGCATCTAGAGGAAATGATAGTTTTTTTTTTTGTGATTGAAGATAGGCTTCAAAGTTGCCACATTTTCTGTCATGTTCTACAATTAATGATGCCTCTCATATTGCATGAGTTCTTTTTAAGGAGATGAATAAGTTACATTGTTTTTCTTTTATAATAAATTTTGATAGAAATCCTAGATTTATTTCTTACTTTTGAAAAATATTATAGTATTTTTTGGAACAAAACCTAAATTTTCACAAGCCTTTAATTCACACACACACACACACACACACACACACACACACACACACACACACACACACACACACACACACACACACACACACACACACACACACACACACACACACACATATATATATATATCAACATTTATAGCAAAACACGCTCTGGCCACTGAGGCGATTCTAGGGTTGCTCTTCATGCGTTCAGTTGGTAACTTCCGGCTTGGCTTCCTATGGTTTTTTCCTCTCATTGCTTCTATAGGGTTGCTCTGGTGTGTTGCAAATCTATTTTTCATAACTTGTGTTTTGATGATTGACAAACAC
>NW_021319279.1:932452-945537 GCF_001605985.2 Dendrobium catenatum | reverse complement strand
CCGATCTTCTTTGATTTGTACTGATCGGCCAGGCCGATGTCCAGATTGGCCGGGACGATAAAGTCGGCTACTTGCAATTAATGAGCTCCTTGAGAGTTCTTCTATTTAAGAGCTCTTGTCCAAACGTTTTAAAAGACTTTTGGCTGCTGCCTTGACCTGAGAAGACCTTGAGGAGAGAAAGAGAGAGAGGGAGAGAGAGAGGATCTTGTGAGGGGGATTCACAAGGGTTGCTTCAAGGATCGCTCTTCTTGTCTTTCGTCTGGAGTTTCTCGTCTGTGGAAGGGTCGGTAGAGGTAAGGAGTTTGCTTTTGGTTGTGGTTCTCTGCTAGCTTCAGGAGGAAGCAAAAGGAGGTAGGTTCTCTACCTTGCCGGGGTGGCAAAAAGAAGGTTCTTGTAAGGGCTTCTCCGCCTAGCCGTGGCGGCTAAAGGAGAGTCACGTTTTGTAGTGCAATACTTGGAGGGTGCCTCCAAGGAGTGGATGTAGGTCGAGTCGACCGAACCATTATAAATCTTATGTTCCTATTTTTGCTTCCGCACTTTTTAAAATTTCGCATTAATTTCTTGTGGTGTGATTTGGTTTGTGATTTTATTTCTTTTGTCTTAAAAGTTTTTTGTAAATACCAATTCACCACCTCTCTTGGTTAGCTTGGGACTAAGTTCATAGGGCTTAACATCCCAAACGAACTTTCATGGTGCTTCGGGTTTTTGTTTAGCATTATTGGGCTCCTTGTGTACTCTCATTTTTCTGCGATTTTTATGTGAACCCTTTAGTTGCTTTCATTATTTTTTCGTGTTTTCTATGTTTCTTTTGTTGCTTTTGACCTTCCATTTTATTTTTCTCTTTGGTCTTCACATTTCTGGGGGATGATGACCTCGTCGTCATCTTACCCTCCTATACCTACTATTCTGAATGGCAAATTCTGCTCTTTCAAGGATGTGCTTGCTGGATCTTATGCTTCTCCCCCACCTTTTAATTCAACTATACTTCATTTAAGGACTGTTCGGCCTTAATGTTTGATGAATCGATTGTGTCCTAATTAGCTGTCCCCTTTGCTCTTACTCTTGTTGGAAAATTTGTTCTAAGGCGTCCTAATCTCGATATTATTTGCAAGTTTTTTGTGAATTTGAATCTCTCTGGTTCATTTCATAACAGATTACTTGACCCACGTCATGTGGCGATCCAACTGACTAATGATTTGGATTACAGTCGAATTTTTTTTAGGAGATCTTATTACATTCAGGCTTGTCAAATGAGACTCCTTAAATGGACTAGGAATCACCTATTGATCCTGTTTGGGTCTCTTTCCCTAATCTGAGGCTTCATTTTTTTAATTCTCAAGTGCTCTTTAGGCTTGCCTCCATTCTTGGTGGGCCTTTGCAAACGAACCAAGCCATGGCTTCTATCTCACGGCCATCTGTGGCTCGTGTTTTGGTTGAATTAGTTATTTCTAAAAAACATCCTACATAGATTTGGTTAGGTTCCAAATTAAACGGTTATTTCCAAAAGGTTGATTTTGAAAACAAACCCATATTTTGTTCTCATTGTAGGATGCACAACCATGGTTTGAGTGAATGCTTTAAATTGCACCCGCACCTTAAGAGGGAAAAAGAAATTGTTAGGCTTTCTAAAGTGCAAGCGGGTACTTCCATTGATCATGCCAATGTTATTTTGAATCAGATAGTGGTGGATCGTAAAGGTGAAATGACCCAGGGTATTGAAGTGGTTCTTCCTTTGCTTGATTCCTTTTAGGCCGATCCTCCCTCTTCTCTTGGTTTTTTATTTACTTAGTGGTCAAACCATGTAACCAATTATGGATACTATATATGTTCCGACTGTTGGGGAGAAACATATTTTACCTAATAATTATAATAGCATACCAGATCCGTCTACCTCTTCTATTCCTTCTGATTCCCAACAAGCTTTGTCTCAATTGGTTATTTCTAATATTAATACTAATTGTTCTAATCCTCCTTAATCAATAATTGTGAATGAGCGAGTTAATGATCTAATTTCTGAAAGAGCTATTTCCTTATTGCTTGAGGATGAATTTCCCCAATATGAGATCCTCCCAATTGTCCAAACCATGAGTATGAAGGAATTTTGTGGAGGCGTTGAGAGGAATGTTTCTACCGTGGAGGATGGTGTTTTTTATGTGGAAGGTGAGCCATATCTTGCTAAGGGGCCTTTATGTAATTTAAATGATAACAAGCTTCCTTTACCTGATCATTACCTTTGTTATGCTTTTACTAATACAGAGGTGGATATTTTGGCTAAATGCTATGCTAGAGAAGATCATGATTTGAGCTTCTCCAAGGGTCGTGGTAAAAGAGGTAAAAACCCAAAAATGTTGTCTTACAGTCCATTAGAAGCACACGTTCACATACTTCTCATTAATTTGTTTTGTTTATGTTTAATGCCATTATTTGGAATGTCCGGGGTATTGGTTGCCCTTCTTCTAGGGTTAGAGTTAAAATTTTATGTCGTATTCATAATGTGTCTATTCTTGTCTTACTTGAGCCTTTTATTTTTGTGGATAAATTACTTGGTACTGCTAAATTTCTGGGTTTTAAAAATGCTAAATCGAATGTTGCCAATAAAATTTGGGTTTTTTTTGAAAGATTATGTTAGAATTGATATTATTGGGGATTTTACCTAAGTCTTGCATTGTAATATTGCGAGTGAAAATTTCCAGTGTTTTGCTACTTTCGTTTATGCTGCTTTTTCTTGTTATATTAAAAGGATTTTATGGGATCAAATTATGCAATTCTTTAGTATTTGCAATCTTCCTTGGCTTGTTGGTGGCGATGTTAACACTATTTCAAACCCCCACTGAGCATATTTGGGGTTCCCTTCTCATATATCAGTCAATGGAGGATTTCAATGATATGATTATGGGTTACAACCTTATCGATATTGGTTTTTCAAGCAATAATTTTACTTTGCATCATGGTCAGTTGTGGCAAAGGCTTGATAGAGTTTTATTCAATAATGATTGGCTTAATTCTTTTGAGTTTACTAAGGTTGACCATCTTAGCCGCACCCTCTCTGATCACTCTCCTCTTCTTGTTCATATTAAGGAAAGAGCTAGTGATTTCCCATCTCAATTTAGATTTCAAAACATGTGGTTGGTTCATGATTTGTTTATTGATGTGGTCCAGAATAATTGGCAGGCCCCTCTTTTTCTAGATGATGCTATTTCTGGTATGAATAGACTTTGGCTTAAACATAAATGGTTGAAGCAAGTTTTGAACTGGTGGAATCATAATGTTTTGAAAGATCTATTTTTTAATATTTTAAATGTGGAAGATAGGGCGAACTCTACTGAGGATCTTTGTCAATTAGATCCCTCTGGCCCCAACCCTATCTTTTGAAAGAGGCTAAAGTTGAGTTGTTTAATCTTCATGCTTAGGAAGAAACATTTTGGAAGCAAAAATTGGCTGTCAAGCATCTATCTAAATGTGATAATAATATGAAGTACTTCCAACTTTGGTTAACAAGAAATGGGCTATTAATTGTATTCATAAAATTTCTCGTAAGGATGTCTCTATTTTTGAGGATTTACTGAAATTGTTAATTTGGCTGTTAATTATTTTAAAAACTATCTTAATAAAACCTTTACTCCGTCTATTATCACCAATCCTTCTATTATCCCTAATATTATTTCTCTTAAGGATAATAGTGGCTTATTTATATCTCCTTCTCTTAAGGAGGTTAAAGATACTCTTTTTGATATGAATGTGGATTCCGTGGCTGGCCTGGATGATTTTACTACTAAGTTCTTTCAGAAAGCATGGCCTATTACTTATATGGATATTTACTCTACTGTCACTGGTTTTTTTAATGGTAATCCTATTCCAAAGTTTTTTTTCCTCTAATACTATTGTGCTTATTCCCAAGAACATTGCTGTGAATTCTTGGAATGATTTTAGACCTATTAGTTTGTGTACCATTTTTTATAAAATGCTTTCTAAAATTTTGATAAATAGGTTAACTGGCTTATTGCCTAAGCATATTTCTCCTTTTCAAATGGGTTTTATCAAAGGTCGTGTCATTGCCAATAGTATTCTTTTGGCGCAAGAATTTTGTCAAGACTTTGATGTCAAGTTTAGAGGTGGTAATATGATTATAAACTTGGATATTACTAAGGCTTATGATAATGTTAATTGGACTTTATTATTTGGTTTTGATTATAATTTCATCTCCCTCATTAAGACTTGCATTAAAAGTATTTTTTATTCCATTATTGTGAATGGTAAGAGTCATGATTTTTTAAGGCTTCTCATGGGCTTAGGCAAGGGGATCATATTTCCCCTATGCTCTTTATTATTACTGCTGATTACCTTTCTAGGGGCCTTGTGGATCTTTTTGATAAATACCCTAGTCTCTATTTTAGAACTTTATGAGGCATTAAAATCTCTCATTTATGTTTTGTCGATGATTTCATTGTGTTTTTGAATGCTTCGATGAATAGGATTAATAAAATTGTGAGTTTATTTGACCAGTTTGAGTCGGTTAGTGGTTTGGATTTTAATAAGCATAAGTGTTGTTTTATCTTGGCTAAAAATATTCCTTATGATCGTATTATGGCTATTAAGAATCTTACTGGCTTTACTCAAAGTTTTTTGCCTTTAAAATACCTGGGTATTCATCTCTATAAGGGTAGAATGAATTCTTTTCTCTTTGATTACTTAATTGTTGTGGTGCAGAATAGATTGTCTTCTTGGGAATCTAATTTTCTTAGTTTTGGTGGCCATCTTACTCTTATTAAAATTGTTCTTTGCTCTATTCAGGTCTATAGTTTTCAAACTCTTCTCCCTTCAAAGACTGTGTGTTGTAGAATTAATAGAATTGTCAATAAATTATTTTGGAAAGGTTCTGGGAACAACTCTAAGATTCATTGGTCGTCTTAGGGTAAATGTTGTGGGATTTTGCAAGAAGGGGCTTTAGGGTGCAAAACTATGCTTGATTTGGCTTCCACTTTTTCTTTCAAACTTTGGTACAACTTTAGGGCCAATGTGAATCTTTCGGCCAAGTTTACGATGACCAAGTATTGTGGTGAAAAACATCCCACCATGTGTAGTTCTAATATTGGCCACTCTAAAGTTTGGCAATGGCTCTGCTCTGTTAAATGGAAGATTGAGCATGCTCTTATGTGGGGTCTGGGTAATAGCAATATTTTCTTATGGAAAGATCATTGGTTGAATGGCCTATCGATTGACTCTTTATTAAATTCCTTTTCCATTGCTAATGTGAAGGTTAATTATTCTTTTCTAATAATGGTTGAGACTTGGAAAAACTTTTTGTTGTTCTCCCTAACTTTATTATTCAGCTCATTTTAAAGATTCCTCTAAACATTAGCTTCATGGATGTGTTACTTTGTACTTTCACTAAATATGGTTTATTTAGTGTTAAAGATGCTTGGCATTCCTTTAGAACTAAAAATGTGTCTTCTAAGCTTTTTTAAAATGAATTAGCATAAAAGCCTCGCCTCTACTGTTTCTATTTTTATTTGGAGAATTTTACATAAACTTATTCCTACAATATGCATCATGTTTTCATCTCTGGTCCCGTTGCTGTTAAAGTTTGTACTTTTTTTTAGGATAATTTTCATCTCAATTTCTTTAATGCTAGGATATCTATTTATAATTTGCTTGATTGTTGGTTTATCAAGTCTAAAGGCCATGTCAAAAATGTGATTCTTTCCCTTATCCTTTGGTTCCTTTGGTTGGAGAGAAATGATTCTCGTTTCAATGGGGTTATTATGAATTATCAAAAACTCATCCAAAAAATTAAGGATAAGGTGGTTTCCCTTTTCTCTACTAATTTACTCTCTATTAAGAACTTTAAGAATTTCTTGTTTACTTTCTCTTCCCTTGGCATTAACTTGGCAGTGAATTATTATTATAAGGTGTCTAGGAGAATTAATTGGGTGAAGCCTAACACTAATTCTTTAAGTTAAATGTGGCTTGTGGTGGTTTGGGCACTATTGTTGGCTGTGGTGGTGTCATTAGAGATCATAATGGCACCTACTTGTTGGGTTTTGCTGGGCCGATTGCAATGGTGATGTTAATTATGCTATTTCCTATGCCATGCTTTACAACTTAAATCTCTGTGCTAACCTTCATATTAGTAATGTGGTGCTGGAGGTGGGCTCCTATTTTAATTAAAATTTTATTTATCACAAGGAGGATAGGATTTTCTCTTCTGCTTTGTTTTACATTAGAAGGGAAATTAGGGATACCTTGAACACCCTAAACTGCTCTTTTTCTATCATTTTTGATAAAGGGAATGTCTGTGCTCAATCTATTGCCTTTTTAGGTTATGATTTAAATGGTATGTCTGAGCTTGCTATTTCTCAGTTTCCTTTTTGTGTTAAAGACCTCCTTCGACTGGACCAAATCTATTTATTGTATGTTAAGAATTAGCTACTTCATGTTCTGGATGTGGTGTCTTTGGTGGCCTTTTATATTTCGTTCCTTTCTTGCTGTTTATTCTGCTACTTTATTGCTGTCCAATTTGTCTGGATGGTGGCCGTGGGGTTCCTGTGTTCCGTTTACCTCTCGGCTCTTGCTTGGCTTAATCTGATTATTGGGTTTTCTGTTGTTGTGGTTATTTTCCACCTCTTTATTGGGTTGGCTTTTGTTCTCTATGTTATTTTTTTGCTTAGTTTTTTGGATGTGCTATATTTGCTGGCCTTTTGTTGGTTCATTTCTTATATGCTATCCATTTTGCTGCTTTCAGTTGAGTATTCTGGTGGCTTGGTTTTGTCTGCCAACCTGTGGTAGAGGTGCTCCAGTTCCTTGTGTTTAACTATATGGGCATTTGTTAGGGTGTAGGTATTTCTGTCCATTCCCTTTTTTGTTGTGTTCCTTTTTGACAAGCTATTTGTCCTAGTTTTTTATGGTCGGGAGTGCTTGTGATGGGGCCATGTTGGGTGTTCTGGGCTGAGCAATGATTATAATTCTCTTTTGAAGGATAACCTTTTTGTTGCTCTCCTTCCTCAGAATCGGGTTGTGCTGGTTGTGGGGCCTTTGGGTTGTTGGTTTTCTGGATGATGCTGTTATTTCTTTATGGGTTGGTTACTGGATGGTCTTTTCGTGGTTTATGGTTTATGTTGTGCTGGATTGACTCTGCAAGTTGGGTTGTTCATTTTGCTGGGTTGGAGTTAGTGTTAGCTTTGTTAAGTTAGTTGCTATTTGCACGCTTTACATTTTTACAACTTATGTAGTTTTGATGATTCCAAATATTATTGTTCAAATATGTAGTTATCTCCTAACAATTTTAGAAGATTTGTATTTGCTCTTGTGTGTACTAACATTTAAGGAAAATCAAACTCCAGACTGCGAAGACTTCAAATCAATTTCAGCATGAAATACTTTGTAAATTTGAAGCTTGTACTTTTCTTTGAATCAAAATTGAAAGGGAGTGAATGTAATTTGAGTGAATAAAAATATACACACACACATAAGGAAATCATATATAATTTATACTGATCGTACGGGATGATATAAGTACGTACGGGACGATCAGACAGTTATCTCCTATTGAGCACATGGAACGAATAGGAACTAGCTTGAGAAATTTTTCTAAGTCATATTCATCCAGGACGAAATTAATTATCGTCCAGGACGATCTGGTCTCTGTAAAATTTTCGTCGAGACGAAATTAATTATCGTACATGACGATTGGTCCTCTATAAAATTTTCATCCCGACAAAATTAATTATCGTCCAGGACGATCTGGTCTCTGTAAAAGTTTCGTCCAGACGAAATTAATTATCGTACATGACGATTGGTCCTCTATAAAATTTTCGTCCAGATGAACAAATTTTCGTCCAGATGATTAACCGACTTAGAATGGTTTTCAGCAGTTTCTAAAATCGGCCTTGTAATAACCGTTCGAGTGTGAATAGCCGAAGGGTTCTCTGCCCACACTAGGAGAGTGTAAAAGGACGACGGTTCTCTGCCAACACTGGGGATAGTGTGAAAGGATGGACGGTTCTCTGCCAACATTATGGATTTTGTAAAAGGACGATGGTTCTCTGCCGCACCGGGGAGTGGTGAAAAGAGTGTGTTGTAAAGGCTTCTCCGCCTTGCTGTGGTTGCAAAAGGAGAGTCACTATTGGTATTAGTGCAATACTCAGAGGGTGCCTCTGGGGAGTGGATGTAGGTCTGGTTTTAGACCGAACCACTATAAATCTGGTGTCATTTACTTTACTGTTTTTACATTTCCGCATTTTAATTTTAGTCTTAAAAACTCAGTGGTTGAAAAACTTTTTCTACAAAAACTTAAAAGAAACATTTTTATTTCGGTTCAACATAATTTTAAAAAGAGGGTTTAAAATTTTTTTAAAACTACCAATTCACCCCCCTCTTGGTAGCCTTGGGACATTAATTTAGGCTTAACAACCTAATTACTAGACTCAACAAGCTTTTGAGTAGTTTTTCCTTGGTAGAGTTCGGTTTGGCTTTGTCAGGTGATTTGAGGGGAGGTGGTGTTGGCTGGGGATATTTGGTGGGATGGAGCGACATAAGGTTTTGCCTTGTGATAATTGTGATATTCTCTATAACCATGAGCTCTATATGCCCGTCCCCTTGTTGCCTGAGCTGCTTCTCCTCTGGCTTGTGGATTATTGTTTGGTCCTCCACCACCTTTTTTACTTATGTGCTGGGTTTTTGGCTTTGTTTTACTGTTGTTAGTTTGCTCGAAAGCTGCCTTTTCCCGGATACTATCTATTGGGTTGTTTCTATTTTGATGGGTTATTATATTTCCTATTATGTTGGCATTGTACGTTTCCATTTGGTGTTTTATAACATGGCTTGTAGTTATTCTGGGAGGACTATGGTGGTTTCTATTTTTTGGCAGTTCTTTTGTTGTTATATGATATATTGGTGATTCTCTTACCTCCTTTTGGGATTATTAGTTTTTTGAATATATTTTATGCTTTGCTTTCTCTTTTACAAGATCCTTTTTTTTGTAGGTCTGTGCACTTCTAATTTTTTTGGACAGGGAGCTTGTTCTGAACGTCAGTTTTTTGCTGCTCTCCTTGAAAGTTCGTTAGGGATGTTAAGCCGTTATGAACTAGCCCAAGCTAACCAAGAGGGGGGTGAATTGATATTTTAAAAAATCTTTCACGATAAAAAACAAAACTTAAACAAACAAAAAATTCACCACATAGAAATTCAACGTGTAAAAATTAAATGCGAAAAAAAGTTGTAGAAAAGAAACACATAAATTTATAGTGATTCGGTCAACTTGACCTACGCCCACTCCCCGGAGGTGCCCTTCAAGTATTGCACTAAACTCAGTGACTCTCCTTTTGCTCCCACAGCAAGGCGGAGAAGCCTTTAAAAAACCTCCTTTCCACCGACACCGGTGAGGCAGAGAACCCATCTCCTTTTGCTTCCTCCTGAAGCAAGCAGAGAACCTTGATTGATTGTTGAAGTGAATCTCTCCTGAACCTCCAAGAACAAGGGATGACGATCGAAGAAGACTTGGATCCTTACTTGGAGCAACCCTTGTGAAACCCCTCACAAACTCCCCCTCACAAGATCCTCTCTCTCTCTCCCTCTCCTTTAGGCTCTCTCGGGTCAAGACAGCAACAAAAATGAGCCCTTGGGTAGAACAAGAGCTCTTAAATAAAAGAGTTTTGTAATAGCTCTTATTTTATACAAACTGACTTTATCATCCACGACGATATGGATATCGTCTTGAATGATCAACATAATTTTAGCTCAATCAGCCCAGACAATTTGAGATGATTAGAAGGTTTTTGTTCATATCGTCCAGGTCGATAATATATAATCCTGTATGATTAGTACAAATCAAAGAATATCATCCAGACAATCGCACTGAATGAATGTCTGGATGATAGAAAAATAGCTTGATTGTCCAGGAAATCCCACGATCATCCTGGACGATTAGTTCAAATTCATGAAAATCATCCAAAACATCGCCCTAAATAGAAGCTGTCCGATGTTTGATCGTCCAGAAGCAACCATGATTTTTGAACTGATCATCCTGGTCGATCCTGTGATTATCCAGGATGATATGATTGACTCAATCAAACCTTAATTGCTTTCCTTAATCTCCAGATTAATTTAGGCATAATTGAAGGATATCATCTAGGAAAATGTCCTGGACGATGATTAAAAAATAAAGATGCCTAAATAGTTTTGGCAGTTGATTCTTTTTTATTTGAGACTATCATCCCGGTCAATATGAATATCATCTAGGACTATGTGCTTAATGACGACTGCCTTAACCAGGAAGCCTAGAACATGTATAATCCAACATAAGCAATACAAACCTAGCCAACCTAAGTTTTGACCCTCTACTTATTGGTGAGAGCCAAGAAAAATAAGAAAAATGCATATGATTTACAAGATATACATGCATAACATAGACACTATATGACATGCATTTAATAATGATATATATATATATATATAAAATAAAACACAATATTATTCAATAGAAAAAAGGGGTACAACATCTATAGACCAACAACCCATGATACAAAACAGTAAAATCCAAAAAAACTAATTAGAGAAGAAAAAGCAACGAAAGGGGACTCAGGAATGGAGGCCCCCAACACCAACATCGCAGCCAAGCACGAACCATCCGTAGGTGACAGCTGTACAAACACAGTCCGGAATTAACCAAGAAACAAACTAAGGCACCCAGGTTGCCAACCAGTCAAGCCAACAAGGGGAAACAGGGGGCCTCCTCATCATCGTGCACCAAAACATGAAAA
The DNA here is from genome assembly GCF_001605985.2 of Dendrobium catenatum. NCBI lineage: Eukaryota > Viridiplantae > Streptophyta > Magnoliopsida > Asparagales > Orchidaceae > Dendrobium > Dendrobium catenatum. The sequence continues at coordinate 934,780 of NW_021319279.1, read as the reverse complement.
ACTACCTATGAAATAGCAAAACCAAAATACCAAACCCTATTTCTTTTTTCCTTTACTTTGTGATTTTTACCACCCGCATTAGGAAAAATACGATCGACAGAATGTCCTACCATTTCCTCCTCAAATTCATAAAAATCTGCTTCCTCACCGCCATAAGGAGAAGAAATGGAATCCTCCAAAATCAGCCAGTCAGTTTGAACCAAAATAGAGTTTTTCATTGACTTAGTCACATGATTTTTCATTTCAACATTAAATATAACAGAAATATGGATATTAACAAAATTAACATTGCCCTCAAATACATTATTGAAAGCTAAATCTAATTGATCAAGAACCTGCATATTCAAAACCAAATTAACAGAAGAAGAGGTAGCATCCCTATGCATGAGAACCAGCATGGAGGATTCACCACAACAAGGCAATTCTGAACTAGGAGAAATAGAAGAACTAGAAGGCTCAGTGACCACACAAGGAACATCAACCACAGCTAAACTGCACGGGATAGGTATAGTATTCGCACAAGACAAAGCAGGTTTAAAATTAAAACTACAGTTCAATTCACCAATGTCAGTAGCACATAACCACAAAGCTTGGCCAATCGATTTGACCTCAACCACTATAGAGTCCACCTAAACTTTATTAGAATTAGTAATATTAGGAGCAACCCCCTCAAAAACCTCCTAATTCCCAACCAAATTCTCTGCAGGGCTTGATTCTACCGCAACCGCCACATTCAAAAAATCCCCCACATGAAGAAACAACATAACAGGGGAAGGGGGAGAAGGATGAATCAAAGCAGGATCATCAAAAACCTGGTTAAAGATCTTGTTAGAATTAGACAGATCGGCCATAGGACAACAGTTCCCGACCGCAAGACCAATACTTTTACTAGAAGCACCAAAAGGAGGGAACTCATCCATAACCACTTGATTTAGTGATATCCAACTCCACTAAAAATTGTGCTAAGGACGGCCTGGTGCTGATAGAAGTGGTAGAATCAATTTTCAAAGGTTTGCCAAAGAGAGAGCCCAAACCGTAAAGAATGCGAGGAGAAAAGAGGCGAGGACATAATTGCAGAAAGGATACCCAAATCGAAATCATCGGCTACTCAACACCGACATCTATTAGGGGAGACCACTTGGTAAGCTTCATGTAACAATTGTAGACCAAATATGATCTATGACAGAACACCCTATAATAATCAAGGACATTTGTCAGCTAGATAAGGATATGTGACGGATCCAACAAGGTGACCGAAACCTCTGCATTTAGCTTGAGATTGAAGAAAAATCTACGAATGGAATCAAGAGAGGGTTGTCTGGAGGGAAAAAACCTACTAAAGAAAACTGAAAAGGAACATCTAAAGCTTGCATTTCCTGTTCCAAGATCCAAAGGGAAGGCAAGCCACGAAAAGAGGATGCCCTAAGTTCCGGAAATTCAGTGAGAGAAGAGGAGCCCGCAATAACATTGAAAAAAGAATGCGAAGAAGATGAACCCCCTAAAAAATCGGGGTTGCAAAGCTTCGGCGTCATTCCGGCACGCGCCGAAAAGGGAAAGCGAGCCAAGAACTGAAAAGCCAAAAACAAAACCAAAAAAGGAGGAGAACTTCTCTGGAATATATGGAAATTACCGATGACATCGAAGTGAGCAGCCCCAACCAAGCAGAACCGAGTCGGAGGGGGCTAGGACAAAGTCCTAGCAGAGCGAGGGAAACGACAGAAGGGCTAAATAGCAATTAACATCACATACCAATCCGTGCACATAAGGGTTCGTGCATTCACTGACTTGGCAGCCGGGGGGAGGGGGAAACATGCCAATTGGTTTGGCGTAGTACAAAATGCATTAATTCCACAAATATATGAACACACAATGATGATAAATAAAGCTTTGAGAAATTTACTAAGACGTTTAATGAAAAAAAGAAAGGAAATTGTGGCCTTTGCTAACATCTACGTTTGCTTATAATAATACAATTTTTAAAACTATAAAAAGTCACAATTTTAAATCTCTTAAAAGGCCAATTAATTTCGTATACATTCCATAACATGCATTTTCTGATTCTGTATTCATTTTTATAAAAATATTTATGACCATCATGTTGATATAAATAATATATTGAGATGAACAATACTACAAAAGCTCAAACTATAAATTATATTCATTCACGAAGGGAAATTAAAGAAGAATTATAAATTATAATCATTCACGAAGGGAAATTAAAGAAGAATGTATTTTATTACATATTCATCTTGAATGGCATACTACTAAATCTAGAAAACTCTATGTAGTGTCACATAGCCTCTTCAAATATATATATATATATATATA
>NW_021319279.1:912325-926794 GCF_001605985.2 Dendrobium catenatum | reverse complement strand
ATATATATATATAAATTGAGTTATAAAATATTAAATAAGCTCAAACTATAAATTATAATCATTCACTAAGGAAAGTTAAAGAAGGATATATTTAAATACGTATTCATCTTAAATGGCATACTACTAAATCTAGAAAACTCTAGGTAAGGGCCCATAGCCTCATAAAAAATTTTAATTTTTTTTTTAACTTAATACGTACATTCTTGAATTACCACATCACGTGCTCATTAAATTAGTTTTTGATATTGAAGAAATGCTGTTATATCATTGAATTCGATAACATTGAGAATTAAATAATCACCCTTTTATAGGAGATCATGATTTTAACTTGTAGGTGATATCTCTAGTAGTTTTTTTAGGATAAGGATGTCATCAGTAATGAAGTATCAATGTGCATAGGGGCACCCTACAAATTTCTATCTATATGAATTAACCACTTTTAGAGGATACTTGTTTTTCAACTCAAGCTCTCAAGTTTATGTTTTTGAAGATAACAAACAATATGGCTCACATATTTATGTCTTTTGGAATTTGAATTCTATATTTTTTTATGTGTTGACAAACATTTCAGATATAACATGCACCATTCTTTAAAGATTTAGGGTTCAAGATTGGATATAATAGGTTATGTTGAAAGAGTCTAAATTTTAATTTATTTATTTTTAATTTCTTGAGTCAAGTCTTGTAAGGGGGTATTCAAGCCTAGTGACCGTGTACACACACAAATAAGGAGAGCAAAAATAATTTTAAATATTTTAATTTGTTTATACATTATATTGTACAATATGAATCATACTATATGATTTGATGTCACAGAAATTAATTAAAATATTTAATTTTTTTTTTAAAAAATAATTTTAAAATATAATAATTTGTATAGTATGAACACCACATCATAATGAACAATCTGTTATAATTGGAAACCCCGCTGTTCATTAAATTAGGAAAAATTTTGATTTTAAAAAATTATTCTAATCGTATTGTACGAATCTAATCAAACTATATGATGTTTAAAATATTACCTAATTTAATCCTATGATTATTAGTTGAATCTACTTAATTTTGATATTTTGATTGTACTATACGAAATGGATTGTACTGTATGATCAATAGAAATAATATTTCGTCATCCCATGATTCGTCCAGGATGAACTTTATTTTGGTTAAACTAATCATATTATACGATTGATAGTCATACAACACTAATAGGAAAATTTGAACTATTCGTACTATATTAACTACTGATCGTACAATGCTAACAGGTCAAATTATACAGATTGCACTAGATGATTCTACAATCACATTGTGTGATCTTTGAGGACTGATTGAATTTTTAGGGATTTTTTAAGCCTTCTATTTAAGCTTTCTTATAAGACTTTATACTAGTCTTCAACATGCATTGAGTCTCAATTCTTCTAGAGAAAACTTGAAGAGAGAGCCTTGAAAGGGACAGAGCAAAGGGTGGAGTTTGATAGGGAGAACATCCTTATGGATTTCAAGGGAGTGTGAGAGGGAGTTTCACATGGTTACTCTGGCAAACTTGCACCTAAGTACCAACGTAGTTAAGGTTTATTTATAAGAAGGTTTTCAGAAGATGAAGATCACTTTGGTGTCAAAGGAACCAGCTACTCCGCTGCACTAGAAAAGTGAAAGGGATTCAATGTTGTTTGTCTATGAAATGATTTGTGGTTCTTTTCCATCACCTTGAGGGTGAAAAAAGATTCGAGGTGCTCTACCATCTCCTTGAGGGAGAAAAAGGATTATGGTCATCTACCACACCGGTTTGCTGGAAGAGATTTTGTATTGGCTTCTCTGCCTAGTTGTGGTGGCTAATGGAGAGACACTAAAGGTTTAGTGTAATAAAAAGAGTAGAGGCCACCGGAGAGTGGATGTATGTCAAATCTGATCGAACCACTGTAAAATCTGGTGTGTTTGTTCTTTTACTTTTTTGCATTTTAATTTCTACAATTTTTTTGTGATTTACTATGTGGTTGAAAACTTTGATTTATTTTATTATTTTTGTGAAAATAATCAACTTCCGCATCAAGAGATAAAATTGATATTTTTAGATATTTTAAATAGCTTTAAAAAGGGTGATTTTCTTTTTATTAAAGAATTTTTAAATTACCAATTCACCCCCCCCCCCCCCCCCCCACAATTCAAATAAGTTTTTCTTGTAAATCTCCCCCCCTCCCCCCCCCCCCCCCCCAACTTCTTGGCTAGCCTCAGGCTAGTTCTTAGAAGTTTAACAACCTACACAAACTTTCAACTTAGATGAAGAGGCAATAGTTAAAGAACCTTACCTAACTTGATTTATGACTTTATTAATTTCAACTATTTGGAATAGAGTTCTATGTAGTCTAATGAAATTGCTATAAATAATATCAAATGGTGTATCTGCTAGTAACAATATCACATACAAACTCCCACCACCTTATATAAGTTATATAATTAATTAATTTCATTATTTTATGTAATTTGAAAAACAATTGTGGTCCTATCATGCTTAGCTAACCAAATCTCATCAAATTCTAACTTAATCACTTATCCATCCAAAATTCAAGATTCAATGGCTTCTCTCACATAATTCAAGGAGTGGATTTAACCCTTCCTTCTTATATTTGCATGTAACTTCTCCTTTGTGTTAGAATTTTATCTTAGCTAATTTTATGAATTGATTTGAATTTAATGTACATTTAAATAAATTTACTTATGCATTAATAACTCATTGTAATTTAATTTGGAAAATTTCCTTCACTGTAATGCTTGGCAGGCTTGGTTGCCAACTTTAGACAATTTATTTCAATGGTTTATTTTTCTACATCAACTTCACAAACTCCTCTCTATAACCAGCTACCAAATCTCTCGACCACCATCTAAATCGAAGAAACCCTAATTTTCAAATCTGTTGGATTTTAACTCTTAAGAAATCCTAATTCCACAATAACTCATCTCATTGCCTCTCTTCCCCAATAATATCTTATACCAAAATCTACAATTACTAGATCTTGGCCATCCTCATATATTTTTTTATTGGAGCCCTAAACTAATGATAAATTCACAAGTAAAATTTACTTCTACTTTGACTTCTTCTCTAAGACCTAGCCCTAACAACTCCAAAACCACTCCAAAATAATTCCATCCTTCTTCTAATACCACTGAAAAAGAGACCATCATCCACCACAAAATTTGACCAAAACACCACTTCACATAATATTTTAATCATTCATAGATTATAAAACAAAAAATGGAGAAATTCAACTTATAAATCTAACATTGAGTTGGTCATAGATCAAACTATGTGCTTTATGAAGTTTACATATTCTTAATTTTTTTTTAAAATTTTTGTGCAATTTATTTTTTTAATTTTTATTTTTAGAAGCTTGTTTCTTAACCAAAATATCAAATATGTTTTTTTCCCACTATTAGCTTTTTAAAGGCAAAATTTTCAAAAGATTGTGAAAAAACTATTAGTCAAACACATAATAGTATTTTTTAACATCTTTCATTAACATAAAAAAAATTAAAAAATTGTCCCAAAATAAAGCTTGGCCATGTATTATGCCATTATAATACTTTGTTCGTGCATCCTCTTAGAGTTGAGAGCATCTACTAAAATTTAAGTGGGTAAGCTTAAACCCAAACTATAAATAAATGATTTCATAATTCCAAATTAACTCCAACAAAACTAAAACCTAAATAATTTCCTTAAAAAGAATAATTATTACCCTCATCTAAAATTACGAGATGCACCAAGAGAGGGGTGAATTAGAAAATTGTTTCAATAAAAAATAATCCTAAACAGGAGTTCTAATTTTTATTTTTTTAAACTTAAACAAAAAATTAAATAATACGAAAGCGAGTGCTCACAACACAATTTGCAACAACTAATTTCACTATGATTTGCACCAAGCAATTTTAATAAAAATAAAATGCAAGCGTAAATAAAAAATAATAAAGGAAAAATCACACCAGAGATTCTATAGTGGTTCGGTCACTTAACCTATGTCCACTCCCTAGAGTCCTCCACTTCAAGAATTTCACTATTAAACAATAGTTCTCTTTTTGCCCCCACAGCAAGGTAGAGAAGCCCTTACAAACCTCACTTTTACCAACTTGGCATGGCGGAGAGCCAAGCGCTTTATCACCCTCCTGGTGATGGCAGCATACCTTCTCATTTTTCTCCCTCTTGAAGAAGGCATAGTACCTTAGAGGACAAGGATATAAAAGAATCTCCCCCTCAGAGAGCCTCCCACAAGATCTTCTCGGGCCATAGGAGGAGCAAAGTGCAGCAAGCTTGGAGCAACTATGTGATCTCCCTCACACTCCTTATCCATCACAAAGCCCACCTTCTCCTTCCTCTCTCAAATCCTAAAATCTTCTCAAGATCTCTCTCCTAAGGAATCCCTCTCAAATCACGTTCCTCTCTCATAGTCACACCCCAAAAAAATAGAAGTTTTGATACTTAAAACAGACTCCAAGTAACCCTAAAATTTTCAAATTAGCCGTTAGGATCGTACAATACGATACAATATCGTACAATATGATTAGAACAAAAAAGCCATCTTCCTGGTATGAATGTTTACGAACAGGCAAAAAATTCTAAATATAATCGTACGGTATGTATTCATCCGTACAATATGATATGTAAAATCCTTATATTCATACAAGGCGATTACTGGGATGACAAAACTCATCTCTGTACATCATAGGGTACTAACCACTTTGTATAGTACAACTAGTTAAAATCAAGGGATCATCCAATATGAAAATCGGGATGATCAAAAATAGCCTTGGTTGATCCATACATTATGAACTATATCGTACAACATGATAAACAATTAGAAATTGATCCTTGATTTATGCACTAATCTCAAGGTCAATTTAAGTATGTATTCAAAATAGATCGTACAATATGAATTTAATTATAGAATACACTTAGTTATTAGACTTACTTAAATTAATCAAGTGGCTAGGTTTTTTTTTTTTAAATTAGAAACCTTTTGTATAGTATGATATCAATCGTACAGTATACTTGTTTACAAATAGCCATTTCAGCCAGATCAGGTCGTATAGTATGATTTAAACTCGTATAATACAATCAACATAGAAAAATTTTATTCATTTTATAAACCCTTTCCCCCTGTGTGTGTGCATGGTTGCTCAATCTAGCATATAATTTGTGGCCAGACTCAAGAAAAGAAAAATAATAACAAATGAAAAATTATAATGTTATGGACTTCAACTCCTACTCTACCAAGTTTTGAGTCTTCTTGTTGTTCTGAGTAACTTGTGATCTCCCTAAAATATTAGTACTTACAGACAAGAGCATAAATCAAAAGTTTTAATGAATAGTAGTTCAAACAACATTACTTGTCATCATCAAAATCTCATACTAGGAGTCATAGATTGCAACAATCTCCTCCTTTTTAATGATATCAAATAATGTTAGTTATTAGCAATTTTGTAAGGCATTTTTTGTTTATATATTATTTTTTTGTTATTTTTAATTAACTAAAACATCACAAAATAGACAGGAAAAGAAAAATGTATTTCAATGAACTTAAGAAAAAATGTAAGCTGGACATACTGACTACAATAGACTTCTCCCCCTTTTGACATAAACAAAAAGAGGAGTCATAAGTAACAGCACATAACAGAAACATTAAGAAAAACAGCACAAAACATATACACTAAGAAAAATAGCACAAAATAGATACACTTTAGAAAGGAGGATCCTGATTACTTGGAGGTGGAGGTGGTGGCAGTTGGAAGTAGTAATGGATTGACTCAAATTGGTGATCAATTGAAGTGAAGAATTCCCTAAACCACCGTATATCTTCCTCATGTTGGTGGTGCTGATCATGGATTTGAGCATCAAGATGACTCTAGAGTCGGTCGAATCGTTCGACCAAGCCATCATGAGGGTAGGCTGGTATAGGTCCTAGGTGTGGTGCACATCGTATTTATGGAGTAGGAGCTCCTTCTGGAGCAGCTTCTCCTTCTTTTTCATCAAAGTCTTATTCTTCAGGCTCTTGCCCCCGATGAAATATAATACAAAAAGAGGCATCCGTATAGAAGATTTGTAGATTATAGAGTTCATGAGGATAGGTTAATTGGTATTTGTTTTGAAGGATATAACCTATAAGGTGGCCAAAGACTAGATCTTGTTTTCTATAGGGGGTAGGTAGGAGAATTAAGGTCATGTTTAAGATATAATCAATAATTAAATCTGCCTCATCAAATTTTTGTGTTTTACATTATAAGGTAGGTAACGATTGATAATATTGGGGTCATGTGGATTCGGTTGCCAGCTTTGGGTATGATTGAAGTGTGAAGGACGTGCTGAATAATTCGGGTATTTTGGGTTAAGGATTGAATAAGAGGCTGGTGTTGATACAAAGCTACATTCCTAAGGACTAGATTTGCAGCACTCCATTCGAATTCATTTGGAGGAAGGAATGAGCTCTAGGGCCTTCAGTAGACAGCCCAATATATTGGGTGATGTCAACCTTAGTGATTTCTACGTATTATCGGCAAATAAAAGAGTTGAAGGTTAGGGTTTAAATAGTGAAGGTTAGGTTGGATAGGAATTCAAATAAGAGTTCTGAATTGTATAAGAAGGCCAAGGTTAGGAGGAGTTAGAGAGTGGTGGATTCAAAGAGGTTCATTACCTCAAAATTTAAAGCAGCTTGATTTAGCATCCAAGATGGTGTAATTTTGCAGGCCTTGTATTTATGATTGGCATCTTCATTTTCAAGAGTCAGGAAATTATCGTTGGGATGGTGAGAGGAAGACGAGCTTCCAACGACGAAACGACCATGCTTGCTAGAGCTTGACATTTCGTGAAGAAAGGTGAAACCAAGTGAGGTGAAGGAAGAGAGAGTGAAAGGAGCATCAACCAATTTATAGAATTTTGGAACTATCGTACAGTACGATCTAGGATCGTACAGTACGATGGGTAATAATGTCTTCTGAACGAATAGTTGGGAAAAGATGATTAAATAGTACAGTACGATATGAATCGTATAGTACTAACAGAAGGATTTCAATCATCCTGAGGGTCACCGGTACAACCTTTGATGCAAAGCATCGTATAGTACAAACATAAGTTTGTACAGTACGAATAGCTATTATTTTGTTCCGACACCCTTTAAGTCATCGTCATCTATTTCGCTGATATGGATCATATAGTACGAAGAGGATGTATCATATAGTACGATGAGCAATAATATTATACCAAATGGATTGAATTCATCCCAATCTGTTGCTGATGTGGATCGTACAATACAAAGAGGAGATATCATACCATACGATGTGTAATAATGTTGTACCAAACGGATTGAATGACCAGACACCTGTATCGTACAGGACGATGGTGATCTTATAGTATGATCGATAGAGATAAAATTTGAGTTAGGTTGTGATTTGTATAGTTTTGATATGTCGTATAGTACGAGAGTGGATCGCACAGTATGATAAAGTAAATGTTAATTTTTTTTAGTTTTGTGTAGTGAGTGTGTGATGATCAGCAAGAGCCTTAAAAGAAATATTTTGTTTTTTTGTTAATTAATTTTTTACTTTTGAATTATACATTAGATTATATGACAGTAAGTCTTATCCTCAAAGTGCTAAAGGTGTCGTAGGCTAGTGGTTTTGTTAATATGTATGCCAATTGATCTCTTGTAGCTATGTGATTTAATTATATATCTCCTTTAGCAACATGAACTCTTATAAAATGATGTATAATATCTATGTATTTTGTTCGAGAGTGTTGAATTAGATTTTTAGAAATGCATATTGTATTTGTGTTGTTGTACATGACTGAGATGGTTCCTACATGTAATCTAAGATCAAGAAGTTATTATTTCAACCATAGTACTTATGCAACACAACTTCCTACTACAATATATTCCGCCTCATTCGTGGAAAGGGATACCAAATTTTGCTTCCTACTGGACCAAGAAACTAAAGAATGTCTTATGAATTGGCAAGTACCAGAGGTGCTTTTCCTATCTACCCTACATCCTGCAAAATCAGAATCTGAGTACTCTAAGATTTCAAAAGAAGTGTTGTGCCTAGGATACCAAATTCTTAAGTTCGGGGTGCCTAGTAGATATCAAAGGATTCTCTTGACTGCAATTAAGTGAGACTCTTTAGGATCAGCTTAAAAATGGGCACAGAGGCACACACTAAATATTATGTCTGGTCTACTGGCAGTCAGGTATCCCATCATTCCTCTATATTTTTTCTGGTCTACTGATTTTATATTCGAGTCTTTGTCCAATTGAATTGTGGAGCTCAATGGAGTGTTCATGGACATAGCATTTTCCATTTCATATTTTTTTAGAACATCCTTAATGTATTTCGTTTGGCTAAGAAATGTTTCATTATCCATTATTTTATACTAAAGCCAAGAAAGTAATTAAGCTCTCCCATCATGCTCATTTCAAACTCATTACTCATTATTTTTAAAATTTATCACATAAATTTTTATCTAAAGATCCAAACAAATGTCATCCACATAAATCTGAATAATGAGAATTTCATTCTTAACCTTTTGTAAAAAGAGTATAGTGTCTACACCACCCTTAACAAATCCTCTATCTAGTAAGAATGAGCTAAGTCTTTCATACCAGGATCTAGGTGCTTGCTTTAACCCATAAAGTGCCTTTTTGTAATTTGAACACATGGTTTGAAAATTGTGAACTTTCAAATCTGAGGGGTTGCTCAACATAAACATCCTCCTCGATTACCCTGTTCAGAAAAGCACTCATTACGTCCATTTGATATAGTTTGAAACTTTTGAAGTAAGTAAAAGCTAAGAGCACCCTTATGGATTCTAATCTAGCTACTAGGGCAAATATTTCTTTAAAGTCTATTCCCTCAGTTTGGTTATACCCCTTAGCTACTAGTTTGGCCTTATTTATTATTATGGTTCATGAATCATTCACCTTATTTTTAAAGACCCATTTTATTCCAACTACACTCTATTCTTTAGGTCTCTTGACTAACTCCTAAATATCATTCCTGGTTAATTGTTCAATTCTTCTTGCATTGCTAGGATCCAGAATTCATTTAATAAAGCTTGATCTATACTCATGGTTTCTATCATAGAGATGAATGCTGAATGACTAACATCCTTTCTAAGTCTGTGCCTGGTTCTCACACCTTCCAATGGGTATCCTAAAATTAATTATTTAGGATGACTAGAAGAGTATCTCCATTCCCTTGGCAAATCTTCCTGAGTTATACTCTTTCTCCTATGGTCATAGTTTCTACTCCTTGAATTGTCTCTACTTCATCTTCTTCAAATTTAGACTCAAAGGGCTTATCTGATTCATCAAATACTACATGGGTGGACTCTTCAACTACAGGATTCTCTTATTAAAGATTATATAGGTATTATCTATAGATGAATAACCTAAGAAGACACCCTCATCTAACTTAAGATAAAATTTTCCTAAGGGAATTTGGCCATTGATTAATATAAAACACTTACACCCAAAAACATGTAAGTGTGAAAGATTCCGTGTCCGACCCTTAAGGAGTTCATAAGGAGTTTTATTCAGCTTTGACCTAATGTTCACCCTATTTAAGATGTAGCACGCCGTGTTAACCGCTTCTATCCAAAAAAATCTATGAAGGGTCTACTCAGCTAACATTGCCCTAGCAGCTTCTACCAAAGTTCTGTTCTTCCTTTATGTTATTCCATTTTACTGAGGAGTTTTAGAGGCTGAGAAATTATGCTATATTCCTATCTCTTGATAGAATAATTCAAATATTTTATTTTGAAACTCTCCACCATGATCACTATGGATTGTTGAGATCTCACATCCCAATTTTCATTGAATCCAAGTAGAGAATATCTTAAATTTCTCAAATGGTTCATTCTTATGTGCTTAGAATTTTATCCAAGTGAATCTAGTGAAGTCATCTATAATTACAAATGCATAATTTTTCTCACCTAAGCTAGCTGTGCTAACGGGTCCAAACAAGTCCATATAAAAAATTTCTAGTGGCCTAGAAGTGATCATATCTTTGATTGAATGAAAAGATGATTTTATTTATTTTCCTAGTTGGCAGGCATCGAATAGATGGTCCTTAGTGTAGTATAACTTAGGTACGCCTCTAACTAGGTTTTTTTGAGAGATGTTTCTAAGTGTTTTTATACTAGCATGGCATAGTCTCCTATGCCATAGCCATGAGTCTCATATGCCATAGCCATGAGTCAACAACTATTATTTTTAAGCAAAGTGAATTTAGATTTTCAATGTAATCAAGATCTAACATATAAATATTATTCATACATTTTCTTTCTAAAACAAGTTTATCATTTAAACTAATCAAGCATTTATCAGAAATAAATTTTATGTCAAAACCTTTATCACACAATTGTCTAATGCTTAGTAAGTTATGATTTAAACCATCAACTAATAAAACATTCTTAATTAAAAAATTCTTAGCATTTCCAACAATACCTTAGCCCACCACTTTCCGGGTGGTGTTGTCTCCCAACGTTAATTTGCCTTCGATCATGGTCTCCAGTATAATGAACTTATTCATATCTCCAATCATATGTCACGAGCAATCAATGTCCATGTATCACATACTCTCACTAGGTCTTTTATGAGAGCATCCCTACAATTTTATTCAAGGGTTAGATTTGGGAACCCAAGTGAGTTTGGGTTCCTCCTTATGCTTGCATGAATGAGATGTATACATGCTATACTGTGATGAATGCAATTTAGGTCTTCATACTAGGTGTGTCTTATGGTGAATCGTGCATGTGTGGGCTATGTGACCTATCATGCCACAAGAGAAGCACCTAATATCGAGAAATGGGTTCACTAACCTATGTGGGTGGTGATGCATCTTCTTAAAGTTGTGTGATGCATGCAGTTTTGGGGGTTTGCTAAATTGGGCTAATGTGGGTGATGTCTTCTCTTCTTATAGTTCTATGATTTTTTTAAAAATGTGTTATTTTGATATGTCAATTCTGAAACTTCCCATTTTAACAGACGTTCATTGTGATCTAACTCCAATGCAAGTTTGTCTAGTCTGTCAAAATCCTTTTCTAGTTCAATATGCATTATTTTGAAGGATTCATGTACTTTTGTTAATTCAATATGCTTCTTATTTAATGCATCATACTCATCAAGTAGGGACATGTGATCTCTATCTAAATTAATTTTTTTCTTTAACTAAGTTAGCATGCTTAGTTTGTAAAGTATTAAAATCAATATTAAGACAAGCATGTATTTTTTTAACTTCTTATATGAGTCATATATTTTCTCAGAAATAAGCAGTAGATCTTCATATGAAAGTTGACATACCTCATCTTGATCCAATTGATCAAGATTATCCTCGCTTTTTTCTTAGTTAGTTGACTCTTGAAGTTGAGGCAATCAGCTCGAAGGTGACCTGGTTTCCTGCACTCAAAGAAAATCTTGTCAGATGAAACTTTAGTAGTTCTCGAGCTTTTACCTTTATTCCAGTTATTCTGATGATGCCTTTATTTTCTTTTCAAAAGTTCTTAAACTGTTGGCTCATCAAGGCTATGCCTTCTTCTTCCTTCGCTGTAGAACTTTCACTTTCTAAGTTGTTTACTTTCAATGCCACCATCCTCTCTTTCTTCTTTTCATCTGCATCACTTTGTTTTACTCACTTCTTACTCGTACACAATGAGTGACCCAAGCAAATTGTCAATAGAATAAACATTAAAATCTTTAGATTATATGATTGCAGTAATTTTAGCATCATAGGAACTAGGTAAGTATCTAAGAATCTTGTTAATTTTTTTCAAAATTTGAAATTTCTCGACCTAATGCATACAAGGATGTCACAATTTGGGTGAATCTAGTGTACATGTCAGATATTATTTCGCTAGGTTATATATGGAAGAGTTCATAATCATGTAATAGAATGTTATATATAGACTGTTTAACTTCACTAGTTCCTTCGCACGTGATACACAGTCTAGCGCAGGTAGAAACTCTCATATAGTCCTCAGATTTTAATACACAAAAGAAATAATTTAAGCACTTTGCATTTAATTGAGCCAAATCCCTATCTTCATTACTCCATTCATTAAAAGGTACTTGAGTTTTCACTCCATTCACAAGTTTAAACGATGCAACATAACCATCATTAACCAACATTCATATATGATAGTCTATAGACTGTAAAAAAGTAGATATTATTATTTTTCTAGAAATCAAACGGGATTTATCAAAAAGAGGTGGGCGGGTTATTGAATAACCCTCTGTTGTATTACGATTACCAAAATGAGTCATGATCGATTTTTTAAGATTTTTTAAAATCCTATTTTTGAAACCCCGCTCTAATACCAATTAAAACTATGAGATGCGCCAAGAGAGGGGTGAATTGGAAAATTGTTGCAATAAAAAATAATCCTAAATAAGAGTTCTAATATTTTTTTTGTATTTTTAAAACTTAAACAAGAAATTAAATAAATCGAAAACGAGTGCTCACAACACAATTTGCAATAACTAATTTCACTATGATTTTCACCAAAAATTTTTAATGAAAATAAAATACAAGCATAATAAAAAGTAGTAAAGGAAAAATCACACCAGGGAATTTATAGTGGTTCAGTCACTTGACCTACGTCCACTCCTCGGAGTCCTCCACTTCGGGAATTTGTCTATGAAACAATAGTTCTCCTTTAACCCCCACAGCAAGATGGAGAAGCCCTTACAAACCTCACTTTCACCAACCCAACATAGGGTAGAGCCAAGCGCTTTCTCACCCTCCTGATGACAGTAACATACCTTCTCATTTTTCTCTCTCCTACAGAAGGCAGAGTACCATAAAGGACAAAAATGTAGAAGAATCTCCCCATCAGAGAGCCACCCACAAGTTATTCTCAGGCCATAGGAGGAGCAAAGTGCAGCAAGCTTGGAGAAACTGTGTGATCTCCCTCACACTCTTTCTCCCTCGCAAAGCCCACCTTCTCCTTCCTCTCTCAAATCCTAAAATCTTCTCAAGTGCTCTCTCCCAAGGAATCCCTCTCAAATCACATTCCTCTCACAGTCACACCCCAAAAAAATAGAAGTTTTGATACTTAAAATAGACTCTAAGAAACTCTAAAATTTTCAAATTAGCCGTTTGGATTATATAGTACGATACAATATTGTATATTATGATTAGTATAAAATGGTCATCATCCTGGTATGAAGGTTTACGAATAGGCAAAAAATTTGAATATAATCATACAGTACGATATTCATCCATAGAATATGATATGTATAATCCTTCTGTTCGTAGAGGACGATTGTCGGGACGATGAAACTCATCTATGTACATCGTAGGGTACGAACCACTTCGTATAGTATGACTAGTCAAAATCAAGGGATCGTCCAGTATGAAAATAGTGACGATAAAAAATAGCTTCGATTGATCGAACAGTAAGAACTCTGTTGTACAATATGATAACCAATCAGAAATTGATCCTTGATTTATGCTCTAATCTCAGAGTTAATTTAAGTAAGCATTAAAAATAGATCGTACAATATGAATTAGATCATAAAGTATGCTTAGTTCTTAGACTTGCTTAAATTAATATGGAGGCTAGGGTTTTTTTAATTTGAAACCTTTCGTACAGTACGACTTGTTTATAAATAGTCGTTTCAGCCAAATCAGATCATACAGTACGATTTAAACTCATACAGTAAGATAAACAGAGAAAAATTTTCTTCATTTAACTAAACCCTCTCCCCCCTTGTGTGTGCATGATTGCTCAATCTAGCATATAATTTGTGGCCAGACTCAAGAAATGAAAAACAATAATAAATGAAAAATTACTATGTTATGGATTTCAATTCCTACTCTACCTAGTCTTGAGTCTTCTTGTTGTCCTGAGTAACTTGTGATCTTCCTGAAATATTAGTACTCACAGATAAGAGTAGAAATCAAAAGTATTCAATGAATAGTAATTCAAACGGTATTATTTTTCATCATCAAAATCTCATACTAGGAGTCATGAATTGCAACATCATCAACCTTTTATTGCTTCACAAAATTTTTTGAAAAATGAAGAGAGCAAATTCATTCCACACTCCTTAAATAGCACCCGACTAAGGGTTAAAACCAGTTGAGTCAAGCTCGAGGCACTTGATAAGCTAAGAAATTTTATAAAAATTTGTGAATTAGATTTATGTGGTCGTTTCCATAATATGTAGCAGCAAAAATATATAATACATGTGTGCTGTTAAAAATTTTGCAATGAAGGAAATACTATCAGTTTAAAAAAGAATTAGAAAAAAAAGATCAACTACTTAAAATAAAAAATGTTAGTGTATGCCAGATCAAGAAAAATTATAACTAGGGTGTAAATGAAGAAAAAAAAGTAAAGATGGAGTTGAATGATTGATATTTATAGCAGATGAAAACAAAATATTTACAATTAAATCAAAAATAAAATTGAATTATAAAAGATTATATATA